>NW_020537071.1:0-16190 GCF_003426905.1 Ctenocephalides felis | reverse complement strand
TTTACATGAACATACTGACATAATACCAACTACACTTGAACAAATCAAAAAGCTCACTGGAAATTTTTACCAGAAATGTGGGGATCACATCACCATAATAATACCATCCGAGCTCTAGGCCAATATACACCGGAAGTAATATGGTATGGCAAACGTGCCATTATTTTTTGATTGCCCCACAAGAACTTACTCATATATCTCAACATCAAATTAACAACTAAATCATATATATATATATATATATATATATATATATATATATATGTGTGTGTGTGTTTAGTTTGAGTTAAAAAGTCGGGCGTTACACATCAATAGAAATAATAGTATGAGAGTTTTTTAGAAATTTATTTATTTAAAATCCCTACGTTTCGGCTAGCATTTTAGCCTTCATTCAGTGGTAATCAATTTAACAATAAAAATTAAAACTAAATTTATAATATGTAATAAATTTCATAGAAAAACAATGATAATAATAATAATAAAAATAAAACACTTACAATTTTGTATCCTATATAACACACCATTATTAATCCATGGTATGAGTATGTCCACAGTGATAAAATTTATATTTTTTAACGTTACAAATGGTAAACCACACTACTAACCATTATAACAAGTTTTCAAAACTATGTATTTACTGTTCGGAGTTTAAGATAGAAATGTCACATTTTTTCTTAAAGCAGTTTTCAGCATGTGTTCAAATTTCACGGCAAATTTAAAAGCGATGGGATCTTGTAATTTTTTAACAAATTTTGACACGCTACTAAGGAACCATGTGTTAGTCTCGTTTTTGTATATATATATATATATATATATATATATATATGTATGTATGTATATATATACATATATACATATTAGTTTTGATTATTAGTTTGCAATATAGAGAAATAATATGTATATAGCATTATGTTCAAAAATTTTAAAAATTGCTTTCAAATATTCAATTGCATAGTAATATTAGTGACCCTTTTAGGACTATTTAAAAAAATATGAGGTTAATAAATACTGTGTTTTGATCTTTAATAAAATATATTACAGACTAGGTAATGATGATTCTAAAGATTAAAGAGCAGAAAAGTTTTTGAAAAACCTTTTTTTAAAAGCTGTATTTTAAAATGTTTCTTATTGTTTTTTTTTTCAAAAATTGTTTTGGTCCAAAAGCCAAGCCACTGTTGCCACAGTATCTTTAGACAACGTTCAGCAAATAGCTAAGCGGATAATATACATCTAAAAATCAAAAAAATATTATAAAATAAATCTTTACAAGAATGAACTTTTTCTTGAAAATCGTGGGATGAAAATAATACTCCTCATACGTTATTCCGGATTTCTTAAATCATAACATTAATTGATACATTTAAGTAAGAAAAAATGTGAGGCGCTTTATTATTTTGTCAATGTTTTAAATTAACTAGTATATAACCACAACTTTCTGAACACACAATGATGAGACAACAAAAAAGATAAGTGCTTGAAATCAAGGAGAATATTCTGCCAGCCTGTGGTCGTTGGACTTCAAAATTTTGGTTACCAGAAAATAAATAAAAGTGCTAATTTAAATTACGTATTTTTATATTATTTGACACATTTGATATTGTGAAAGATTTAAAAATATTACCAATAAATGGTAAATTAAGTCGACGTGCCGGTGCAAGCAAATTAAAGTGCATAAAATTTTCAATAATGGAGAATGGTTATTACTGGGCCAAAAAAAGTGTCGAACCGCTTAGGACTAGCTTCTAGAAACTTTAGAGGGAAATTTTTGCAAGAATTGAGAGAAAAATTTCAGATCATTTTAATAAATAATACTGCAAAATCAAATTGTTTATTCACTTCAATATTGAATATTGAAATAGCGTCTTCAATATTAAATATTAAACTGCATTTATTACAGTTTCAACTAAAGATCCTTTTACTGAACAAAACCAGGATTGAACCAGGAGCGTGTTGTTTACAAGAACAGACGGTCAATCATTAGGCCTCGTGCAATACCTATTTTAGTAAAATAGGTTTTGTTGTTAAATGTTCTAAAACGTTTGAAAAAACTTTTTTTTTTTATTTTTTGAAATTACTATTTTTTAAATTTTCATACAAATATGTTTTGATAACATTTTTATTCAAAATTTGAATATCATTTATATTTTGTTTCAGCATGGCAGTGAGCAGATGCAATAAAATGCTCAGAAACAACATTTATTTATTTAGCTCATTTGCAAGATGCAAATGAGGTTTACAATATAACCAATATATATTGATTTACTATATACTATTGAAATTTAGCCAAACAACAGTTCGTAAATACTAAATATGATGCATAGGGTAGATAAAATAAAAAGAAAGGTTTTTAGTCAAATGCATACATTTATGATTAACGACTATAAAATATAGTGTATTCAATAGCGTCAATAAATGGTTGACTATTTAACGTACTTTTCCAATCAACTTGAAAACAGATATATTTGTTTTCTCCTTCAACTTCTTGAGTTGATTTTTGGTCATTTCTCGCTTAAGTTTAAAAAGATCTTGCAAAAATATGTTTGTCATTTAGTTCTCAATTTCTAATTATATAATCAAATTATTAAGGTATACTTTTAATATATTACGTGTAACTCCAGTTGGTCAATATTATGTCATATAAAAATTCTAATCACGATTTAGTGATTCTAGGTGCAATGGTTATTGTACTGTTTGTTAATGTTTTGAATTTATTCGAACAAAAGTTTTTTTTCATATTTCAAAAAAATCACTATTTTAAGAAAAGTATTTAATAATTCCAAATTTATTCAAAAACCAACATCTTTTAGTAATTACACAAAAACATTGAAAATGCGTAAAAAACTATAATGATTAAAACGTATATAATGTCATACTGATAAATGGCATATAAGGATCAGTCCGCAATAGACGGAGACAATTTTGTTCACAAAGAGCCGAAATGCCAATGACTAGACTGACTGACTTGGACAAGATATAAGTATTTGACTGTAAAGTTGAGTGGACCAAGGGTGTTAAATATCTTGGAGTAACCGTGGACCGTAGATTCAGCCTCATGAAACACACTAATATTAAAATTGAACAGACGTACAGGATGTTGAATTTACTAAGACCTCCTCTCTTGAACCATAACAGTCCGCTAAGTGTGAAGAACAAACGGACAATAAATCTCACACTAATCAGATCTAAAATGACATATGCTGCTCCAGCATGCAACGCGACGACTAAGACTAACTAAAGAAACTACAGACAGTACATAAATATATACAAAATAATACTTTTACAAAATTAAACCCAAATTAAAAACAAACTGTAAAATAAATTACATAGTCTGAATACTATCTAACATGGTTTCTTTTTTTTGTTGTTTCAGCAAAATGTATTTTTAATTTTTGTAGATAATTTAAATTTTGAGCTGTAATTTTTAAAATTGTTTTATATCTATATATCGTAAAAGTACTTTATTGGTTAACCAATCTTTTAATTGATTTTTAGCATTCATTGAAATAGAAGCCAATGATGATGGCATATATACAAATGTTATCAACAAATTGTAAACATACAAAAGAAGAGCAAAACTTAAGACTACTAGTAGTTATTACTGCTTATAGTAATTAGAAGAAAATTATTAATAAACCAAGTAGAAGATAGTAAAAGAGGTAGTAAAAATATTTTACGTGTAGGAGGTCGTTTACAAATTAATATTTAATATTTTATAAATTCATCTATTAATATTATATTCAAAACATGAAGTAACTAGTTGGTATTGGTATTTTGCCTTGAGGCAAGTTACATGAACTTCCCTAAATGTGTAAATAATAGACTTAATAAATAAAAATAAATTAATTTATAAGTGATTATAAGTATTCCGAGTGCATTTATTATAAAAGAACGAACGAACACGTTGACTCGGAGTATTTTCTAAAAGCAAATTTCAAAAATCAATAATTTTTATAATTGAACCAGTTTCCGTAGGACTTTAATAGTTTACTATCGTTTACTTTAATGGTACTCAATCGTTATACCAAATAAATCATCTAATTTTATTTTTAACAAACGTCAAAAAACTACTCATTTCTGTGATGAATTTTTAAAATTAAACTTCTTGTCGTAAGGCCATAATATTTCAGTAAGACCATGATATATATGGCCAAAAAAAGTTCCATGAAAATTGGCTTAAATTTTTTTAACAGTTAATTACAAGAAAACGGTTTGATAGATTTTCACCTAAAACTAATCAATATCATTCCCAACTAATATTTTACAAACACTTTTTGATTTTTTTAAAACGGTTCGGTAGTATGAGCTTAAATGTGGTCGAAAAGTTTAACACTTTTTTTCCAAATTACAAAGATACAGCTTGGCCGGTCGTCGCACAAAACTGAGAAATGATAATCCTCCTCATCGAGATACATCAAATGCTTTTTAAATTTCTAAAATCGGTTCAGGCGTTTTTGAGCAAACGTCGATGAAAGTTCTAATTTTGACAAATGACAAATAGAATACTAATTTTTGTAAACTTTGACTAATTTGTAAAATTAAACTTCTTGTCGTAGGGCCGTAATATTTTAGTATGAAGCTTCAGTTAGCAAATCGCTTAATGCAACAATATCGTCTCTGCGAAACCACCGATCAGCAATTATATGAGACATTTTATTTTTCAATGTACCAACATTCTGATACATCAATATCGGAGATGTTACGTCTTTCAATGAATTATGTGATAACTTTAATGTTTTGGTGGCGCGTAGGCGATGAATTTCGACCAATGAACGTTTCATGGTAACATCATTTGCGCTTGTAGATAGTTGTATATTAAAACTGCTCAATATATATAAACCACTCAATGTTTTCACTCGACTCAAAGCAACGTAAATCATCGATTGGTCTCTACGCTCTTTTTTAGTGAAATCCAGACATATCGCATCATAAGTTTGACCTTGAGCTTTATGAATGGTCATAGCCTTTGCAGGTACTAATGTGAATTAATTACGAATAATATGATATTTTTCATCATCGCTCACAATAGTCTTGATAGCCATTCTTTTAATTGGTGTCCAATTGATATTTATTTGATGTTCTATCATTCGGGTTTATTAGTTTGTCCATTGAAAGTCACCTGTCTCAAAATCCCACATGCTCCATTGACAAGTCCATCCTCGATATCTATGTTGTAATTAAGCATATATTTTTTGCTGATCTTGAAATTTATTTTATTTTCTAATCTAAAATCATCACCAGCTCTAGTTCGCAACAGTTTATGCAGAGATTTCTTTAGATGTTCAGCTGAATTGTTAGAAAATGAATTGTCAGCTTCTGACACAATTAATACATTGGTGTTACTCTCAATTTTCATGTCATTGTACATGCTTATATTTTTGTTCGTTCCGTACAATCTGATTGCATATTCAGGAACATCATCCGTCTTCACCTCTCGTTTCTTTATCAATGACAGATCTTCATTGGTCAATGCGTCTTTAGCGAGATTATTTAGAGCATTAATAAACAGCAAATCATCTGTTTGCCTCATCACTTCAGTTAGCTCATAGAAGTGAAATTCATTCCAGAGTGGATTGACGTCAACAAATGCTTCCATCTCGTTGTGACGAGAAACTTGGTACACCGGCCTATCTTTCACTGGCGGCAACTCGTTCAAGTCTCCCACCGCCAATATTGAAACACCTCCAAATGGTTCAATTCACGCCTTTGATTTGGCGGAGACGTGTGTCAATTCAGTTCAACGTGGCAATGCCTACCATAGAAATTTCATCGATAATCACGAGCTAAACTTTCGATAATAACTCTCGTACTGTGTTGACTAAGTCAACATCGAAATAGTTGGTAATTTCCTGATAAATTGCCTCAATAACCGTGTTTTTTCAACGCCGGCTGATTCACTTAGAAATATTAGAAATGGCAATTTGCCGAATTTGTAACAATGAAGAATATGCAGTCCAAGTTATTTTTGTTTCGCGTTCAAACAAATCAGCAATTTGTACAGCAGACATAAAGTCCATTGTCAACCAATTGCATGATTTGATCGATGCAATCATCGCTGATTATTGAGAATTTTGCCTGATTGTCTTCAATGATGTTCTTGAAACGATTGTATTGTGATAGAAAGTCAACATTTTCCACTTCTGTCTGTTCATTCCTCCATGGCTTGAACAGGAGAAGTTTCTCTCTATAATAATTTGCAGCATCTTGCTCGGCCCTGTATCGAACATATCTGATTATAGCAGATTTGCCCCTCCTTGTAGTATCTTCATTTTGTTCCTCACTGCCTTTGTCCTCGTCGAACGCTTTATGCAGTTTGCATACTTCGTAGTTCTCAACAAAATCTGCTAAACATATATATTCGAGGTGTTTTGGCTGTTTGGTGTATCTATCGAAAATGTCCGCCATGAAGATCTCTGTTGAATAATCTGTTGAAGAGCCTTCATTCTACTTTCTAAACAACTTTTCTAAACAGTTGTTCTATTTCAGTATGTGAACGAGCTCCTTAGAAGGGTTGGTGTTGATAAATATTGTTTTTCTGCTTTGTGTTGACAGTGACAGAGAAAGTACATGATAGACCGCTTCCTGTGCTGACATCAAGTTGTGGTTTATGAATAAATTCGTAATTTTACGGAATTTATCTTTCATGCTAACATTGTTGTTATCACAGTCTACGGCTGCCTCGCGTAGTAGCTTTGATAGTCCTCCTTCGATTTTACTGATGTAATTTGTAACATAGCTTATCGCGCCATACTCATCGATGATGAATTGTAAATCCTTGTTTCGAACAAATGCAAAATATCGCGGTTGTAAGAGTTAATGCCGACTTCCAGACTGAAGCGCTTCAAAAATAAACGGCTTTGTTTGAGCGTACTGCGTATAGCCAACAGGTATTCGGCCTCAGACATATCCAATTTTTGCAGAACATCGTCAAAGCTTACAAATTTGCGTAGAAGGTGTTCATCAGTTTGTCAATTTCCGTGTAAGGCCTTTTGGACATCTCACCTTTTTGCAGTGGCTCCAATATCATAGTGCTCCTCATTACAGGGTGCGGTATTTTGAATCTGCAGGTTTTTGTTTTTTGTCCTTTATAGCACGTGTGACCATGTCTATGAATTTGCAATTTCACGTAAGGGTCCTCAGGATTTGCATGTTAGGAATTTGTCACTAAAGTCTATAAAGTTATTATTATGATTAGAATCTGCGTGATATTTTGGTGCATTCTGTAGCCATAAAAGAATAAGCTCGTAAGGACTCCCACGTTGCTCAAATTCAACACGCTCATAGCTATGTACAACCTTATGGCAGCCAAAAATACTATCGTCTTGCCTAAGTAACCATATTAGTTTATTAACTTTGAAATCCAAGTATCTGGCGCAGCTGACGGGATCATTCCTTATTAGGTTAGTCTAGATGTTCTGATCCAATAAATAAGCGTCCCGTCCTATATACTTCTATCAAAATTACTATATTTCATGAGCGTTTTCAATAGCTCAGGCCAATGTGACTCTGCTGCACATAGTGTTAGGAATAGCGTCGGCCTGCCAAGCTATCTGATCATAGCTAACAGTTTTTTTTCTTGTCTCGCCAAAATGCTTGTGAAGATCCTAAGTTCTTCAAAAGGCGATACCCGTCATCAAATTCGGTCAGGTTGTTTAGGAAATTTCCATTCTGAACATCCGAAACGGTGAAACTCGCTTCGTTTCCTTTTCTGCGCCTCAGACATATGTTCAGATTTGCTGAGCACAAAATTTCCATAAACTTCTTTGCCATGAATAGTATTCGTGTTGGTACGCATGACCGACGATTGTGTCGTCGAATCTCAGATTTTGTTCGGTCCTTGTACGATAACTTTACAGATGGTGAAAAAGTATGTCCTGCAAAATTTTTAGGAAAACAAAGTTCATCGACATCTTCAATCTTGTGCCATGGCAAAGGTAATTTATTTTGGCCAAGCGCAATTACTTTTACTATTTCAGTTTGTCCTTTTGCTGTGATATCATTATTGTCGATTAGCATAGTTTCATCATCATTGATTTCATTCAAATCAAAAACATTGACATTGATATTTGGCCCAAGATTGCAATTTTTGTTGATGTTCTCATCATTTGAAAGAAAAACAGTATCGTTAATTGCATCGCTCTCATCCAACTATGGGTGGCGCTCCAATTGCACTTGTACAGTTTTCATTTCGCTAAATTTTCTGGGCAAAACCTTTAAACATTCATTCACTTCGATGAGTATGTTGACCACGCTGCCTTTCAATCCAAGTTGTGGATTGAGGGCATACGGTTTCAGAGATCGGATCTTCATAAAATTTATAACAGGCGACACCATGCGCTCCTCAAGATCGGTCAATTGTTCTAAATATTTGGAAACATTTTCAAACTTCAGTACATTACTTGTTGCCAGTTTATGAATTTCTCCACAATATGCATGGAGACCGCACGTGGAACATATCCACCCAGAGTTGAAATTGACAATACGCGACATAAATTCATTCACATCTATTGCATCATTAGTTAGAGAATTTTGAGCATTTAGTTCCTGTATTTTTTTTAAAAACAGTATCTTCGCGAAATTTTGATATTGAATGCTTAAAAAACAGCCCTTCGCAGCAGTAACATATATAAGCAGGCGTTTCTTCTCTGAATCTGATAAATTTTAATTTCAATTTAGCCAACGTACTTCGCTTAGATTCCTGTTGTAAGCCGCTAGAAATTTTATTTCTAAAATTCAGAATATCAACGACTCTGTTCTTATTTTGGCTTTCTGCATTAATTTGCAACTCTTTCTGGTATTTTGTTGCGTCATTTCTGTTGTGTCTGATTCTGCATTTATTCTTTTATCTTTCATTTTCGGCATAGATGTTAGACTTACAAATGTTTCGCAATCGGCTGAAGTTCTTCTGGTGTTCTCGACATTTATAAGTCACATTGCTGCGTAAACTATTATTTCGGAGAACGTTATTGTTTTGTTCATTAGATCTATAAATGATATTCTTTCTCAAATTTTGATTTCTCAAAATATTGTTTGCGGCTTCATTGGTTTTGTATTTGATATTTTGCCTAAATGTTTATTTCTCGAAATGTTTTTTGCTGTCTCGCCTGTCTTGTATTTGGGGTTTTGTCTTAAATTTACATTTCTCGAATTGTTTTTGGAAACCTCGTCTGTCCTATATTTTATGCTATGTCTTAAGTTTTGAAGTCTTAAAATATTGTTTGCGGCTTCATTGGTCCGGTAGTTAATATTTTGCCTTAATTTTTTATTTCTTGAAATATTTTTTGCACCCTCGCTTGTCTTATGTTTGAAATTTTGTCTTAGATTTTTGTTTCTGATGGTATTTTCGACATTCTCTTTGGCTGCGTAATTACTATTGTTGCGAATCAAATTCATCCGTAGTTGATTTCCTCGTCGTACGCGAATTGTGTTTTCTCGTCGTCGTCTTCTGGCGATTTTATTACGCCTGTAATGTGCGTCCTCTCTCAATTTATTAAGTCGATTCCTGTTTTTTTTCTCCTTTTTCGCATCTTATATTCGCTCTCACTATTCCTCCTCGTTGCCATGCCTTCATTTCGCTTCGAACGCCTGTTCGTTAAACGTCGATCCGTGGCCAAACACTGCGAACCCTTTAACTTCGACGTCATAACGTCAAGGGCGTCCGAACTGCGTATTTGGTCATCGTTGACCCTAATCAATGGCTTATCTTTAGCTTTATTCGGCACCTTTCCATTTCCTATCTTATAAATGCATTTTTTATTGTTATTGTTACTTCTGACTGATTTACGCTTCGTCTTCATTTTTCAATGTTCAAAAGTAATTATAAATTTAAAACCATTATACCGTTATTGAGATACATAAAATGGCTTTTAAATTTCTCAAATCGGTTCAGGCGTTTTTGAGAAAACGTCGATCAAAAGTCTAGTTATGACAAATGCCAAAAGAATTATACTAATTTTTGCAAACTTTGACGAATTTTTAAAGTTAAACGAGTTGTCGTAGGGCTGTAATATTTTATTTTGATCTATAAAGACTATGGTATCTACCGCCAAAAAAAATCATAAAAATCGTCGAAGTTTTTTTTAAAAAACTTTATTACAAGAAAACGGCCCGGCCGATCTTTACCAAAAACTAATCAGCACGATTCCCAACCAATATCTTTCGAACGGTTTTTGAATTTTCAAAATCGATTCAGAATTGCGGGCTAAAACGTAAACGAAAAATTTTTCACTTTTCTGCGATTTACAGAGAAACGGCTAGGCTGATCGTCGCGCAAACGATAGCCCTCATCGAGATACATCGAATAGCTTTTAAATTTTTTAAATCGGTCCATACCAGCCGTTTTTGAGAAAACGTCGATTTACGGCAAAAAATCTGTTCACATACACGCACACACACACATACACACACTCGCACATACTTTTTCTAAATTTGGTCTCATTCGATTCAGAATGGCTTGAAACGTCGAGAAAACACGAATTAGCGAATCGGATTCTTTGATGAAAACATAAACTTCTCCTTCGGGAAGTTAATAAAATAAACCTTAGAAGAGTACGAGCATAAACGACTTCATTTTAACTCGCACCAACTGTTCTCTAGAATTGGAGAGCGATTACGTTTGTATATATGCATGTGCACAAAAGCTATACATTTGGATGTGATTAGTAATTTGTCCATTGATTTGTTTTTAACTTTTAAATCGCGTCATAGCTAGATATATAAAATATCAAAGAAAAGAATATCACTTCCTAACCTGATATCTCCACCAAGTTTGTAATAGAAAATACGTTAAAGTCATTCCCTCAACTACCACATCTTCCACATCTTCATAAACAAACAAAAAATGACCAAAAATGTTAGTTTATCTATGATCCAACGTACTAAAAGTATAAAAAATCACTTCTGGGAACCACGTGATATAAATGAAAACGATCTATACAACAAGAACTTCTTATCTGAAAATATGTTCTAATGGAAATAAATAACTTACCACTTTCAAAATGGCATGTCGGATAAGTAATACGAAGACACACACTGGTGGTGACTGCTTCGTACTGGTATCGACATTGAAAGTTCTTGGTATGATGCCCTAAAAAGCAAAAAAAATATTTATATTACATTGAAATAAACTTAATGAAAATCAAGATTTTGTTTAAATAACGATGTAATGTTTCAAAGACGACAGTATATTAGGACACGTAATAAAAAAAATTGAAACTTGTGAAATGTTATGGAACTCCATATATCCAAGAATAATTGATAAAAACAGACGGAGAATATATCGACAAAAAAGTAAACTACCATTTGTTGCAACAATTTATATATGTGAATTACTTTCTATAAAATTAGCATATAATAATATGAATTTTTTTTGTAATGGGTACCATTTTTCCTTAATAAATATTTTGTTATTGTTTACTGGTACTACTTTATAGTATTCATTGAAAAATAAAAATTTTACAAACTTTACCAACTTTATTTTGAGTGAGCAAGTGTTTCATATGTAATAGTTTACAGGAAAAACTTTATAATTAAAAAAAAACATGCAGACTGTTATATTTCATACGAAAATAATTATTTTAGCCATAACATTACAGTAGTTTACGATTGTTATGATAGAGAAAATAATGAAGCATCAGTGAGAAGTCGTCGAGCGCTGAAAGTTGTTTCTAAAGAAATACCAACTTACCAAAAAAGCCTATGTCACTAAATATTAGTCAATATAACATATTCTCATCAAATACAGAACAAAGAATGTTTTATTCAAGTTTTATGATAAAATAAAAAAAAAACTGTATAACTCCGCCAAGGTAAAGGTGAAGTCGTCGAACTAATTGTTGATGCAGCAGTATCATTTATGCTGCTAAAACTGACTTGATAGAAGTTATTTTGTATAGAACAGTGATGATTTTAAATCCCTAAGCTAAAGAGAGAGTAATTTTATTTTTAAAAATAGGCAAGCAAAGCATGCAGACAGCGATAATTCGAAAAGTTTAGAATCAAATAGTTTACAATTGATTCTTATTGAATGATTTAATAGGTGTGGTTAAACTTCGATATCATATAATAATGATTCATGATAAATTTTCTTTTAAAACGATACTGAATCAAATTAAAAGTTATTAATATAATTAAAAAATTCATTATAAGAAAAGAATAATATCATAAAGCGATAAAAAATAATCACAAAGCCCAAAAAGTTTGTAATAATTTATAAAAAGTCTGTATTTATATAAAAACTTCCAGAAATTCTACGATAATATAGTACACTCTACCATATATCGTAATTTTAAAGTAATAGTAACAAAAGGTGTATTTTGACATCTGATAAAACATTTGTATAGTATCGTAAAAAGATCACAAAAACATTCTGTTGTAGATTTTTGAAACTTATAGCTAGAAAAAAGAATGTAGTTCATATGTATTATAGTTGATTTCTTTCCATGATATATTAAATGAAGAAGAATGTAGATTATGGACCTTAGTTAATTTGCATCATAATATTTGATATAAAGCTGAATAGAAACAAATTTGTTAAAAATAAATTAGTATTTAAGTTTCGCGAACTATTGCAAAAAAGCAAAAATGATATGATACAAAATTTATGATTTGAAAAAAAAATTGCATTTCGTTATGGAAGAATCATTTTTGCAAAATATTTAAAACTAAAAGAATGCGAACCGCCGAATTATACCGGCTTTTAGAACACAATGCAATACTATCATCTCAGGAGAACAATCTAAATATACAAAGTTGTGGTGAAACCGTAGACATACTATATGAACTGCTAGTCGAGCGGAAAATGAGTGCTCAAACAAAGAAAGGACTGTGACGTCACTTGCTGAGCGAACACTCCCGACAATCGCGGACTCTCCCGATTGATTAAATGTTATCTGTCATATGTTTCTTGCCTCTATCGCGAAAGAGACTTTGCCCATTGTCTGCAACGTTCGCACACCAAGTCACGTCACGGTCCCTTCTAGTTCGTGCATTATATACAACGTAACACATATAAAAACTAGAGAGAATTACCATGTAGTGTAATGTCTATGAGTAAAGCCCATATGCACCCACGAAATTCGAGCAAATCAAATTACACAATTAGTGATTGCAGATCGGCGCCAAAAGCCATGTTGCTAGGAAAAGACCCAATTATGTTAGCATTAGATTCACTTAATTATATAAATGATATAATATCAAAAAATTGCAAAATATATTTTATGTGGATAAATAGTCATGTGGGCGTAGTCGGTAATAAGGCAGCGGATGGTGGCGCCAAAGACGCAAAAACTACAGACATTTCTGCAGAGGATGTGTAAAGCAAAGGCTCGCAAAGGATGACAATTGAGTTATCGGACACTAAAAAAGAACAGAGTAAGTTAATTCTACGGCACGATACAAGAAGTATTATCTATCAGACCATATAACGGCGGATGTACTGAATGTCGGTCGTTTTATTCAACAATTATACAGGCTAAGCTATACATATGCTTACCTAAATAGAATTGGGATCGAAATTTGTCATCGCTCAGGTGAAACGTCAATAACAGACGCAGAACATGTCATCATGAAATATTAAAGATAAGAAAAGAATATCCTGTAATTATGGAAGGAGATAATAAGATTGAAAATCTCTCTTTCAATGAATTTTATGCTATTGTTGATAGATACAAAAACATAATAATTCCCTAAGTAATTTTAATAAATCTAGTAACATAAATGTATAAATTATGAATAATAATTATGATTGAAAATGGCTAATGTACTTGTCTACAGAGTCTAATTTTTTTAATCCAGCACGGCCAGTCTGAAATTCCGATGCTAAAACCTTGTTTGACAATTTGCATATTGATTCCGTAATAAAATTCAGCAGTAGTCAACATTTCCTAAAACTTTAAAATCATTCTAATTTATGTCTTTTACTAAACTTCTTGAGACAGTTTCTAGAAGGTTAAAGAAAAATAAGCCAAAAGACATTTAATTCTACCACTTTTTGTAGACATGAGGTCAATTGGTAAGTGAGTGACAACTATTGACCTACAAAACTTTCATGTATGTGTTTATAGGTGTGTGATTCTAGATTTTATAAGCATGAAAAAATTGCTCTAGATTATCCTCAAATTAACAAACAGAGCATTAATAACAAACTATTCTTTAACGTTCCTAGAGTTTTTTTGCGAACACAAATATTTAACTAATGCTTGTTAAATTCGCTTATCATACAAATGTCTTCTATCTTCAATTCAATTAATAAAGATATCGATATTCACAATAATTTACTAAATCAAATAATCTCCATCTGATCAAACTTTGTCTTACATTTCTTTTCAATTAAGTTCTAGTATTTAATTTTATTACTATATTATTATTATTATATTATGTATCATATATATTATGTTGTATTGTATTCTTATTATACTGTATTTTTAATTTTTTGGCATAACAAAAATAACGTAAAAAATAATTTATAAAATAGAAATTGTTTATATTTCGTTCGACGGAATTATCATAGTCGAATTGTCAGATTTTTCACAAGTCAATACTATTTCTGGAGAACAAACTAAACTTTGTAATAAAATATTTTATATACTAAATTTTGTAAAAATTTTAGAATATAATAAATAAAATAAATAAATAATAATATGAAGTTCTGCAAAGGAAAGTGATAATTGGTATAAATAATTTAGTAGACAATATTTGTGATTGACAAAAAATTAGAAATTTATACACACTTTACACAATTGAATTGATGGTTTTGAAATAACAATTTTAAAGAATACAATCATCATAACCGTAAAAAATTGTCATACATTTTTCTTTTGGAACAATACTAAAATCGTTCCATGCATTTCAAATATATTACAAATACTATTGTGCCAATATGGTAAGAATTTAAAAAATGTATCTGAATATTTGTACTCAAAAGTTCCTTAATAGATATCCATTGATTTAAAATAATATTCGTAAGTTTTGTAAAACACTAAATATGAATAAAATCCGATTTATCGGTTATATAGAAGGTTTTAAAACAAAATTTATAAAATTAATTTGACATCATCTAAAATTGTGTATATTACAAAAAATGAGATGTTGCTTTGACAAGAAACAAAAGAAAAAAAAAAATAAAACGTATGAAGATTTATATTGCAGCGGAATTATTACCAAGAATAGATGAACTTCAAAAAACCGATTACCAGGAGCAAATAGAAACTGCTAATTCACTTGAAAGTGAAAATATTATCAATACTATTTCTATAATTATTAAATCTTATGTTTATGGATTGCTTTGAATACTGCCATTGTATCATCGCTTAAATATCAATACTATTAATAATAAATTAATAAATATCAATAAATATTTAGTAGAGTATTTGGACGTGCTGTGTGAAAGGATTTAGTTCGAAATTTCAGATATCCAAATTTATTTAAAAATATTACTTAAAATTTAAAATTTATTCCAAAATTAATTTAAAACAAATACATTGTTTTCAAATGCATAGTTCCTGGTTGAAGAATCATATAAAAGACTGCGCTTTATATTGTGATTATATTGTGTACAGTGGCTAATCACAGTAATCAGTAGAATACATCGAATTCTAATATTGTCCAGGGTATAGTATACAAATATTATCAGAATGAATTCCGACAAGTGGTTGAGAGTTCAAATTGAATTACTAATTGATGCAGTACGTGAAGAATTTGTCTGTACGCTACAGACTCGCCTGCATATCATAATAAGCATTTGAGAGGCCAAGCATTGGACAGAGTCGTCGAGAAAAAAGTTGAGAATACGGCCCACAGCGACTCGAGATAAATGCCAGAAAAAATTTAAAGCTTTGAGAACCCAATACAACTTCGAGAATAATAAGATAAAAGCATCAATGAGAAGCGGATTGGGACCGAAAATGTAAGTTATTCCCTTTTTTTTTAATTCAATAATTACCATTAATAAAATATCCAGCATCTGACTAATGCACCTTATATACCTTATAGGTTATAAACCCTTTTTGTGGTACTTTTCAAAACTATCGTTCTTGGAAAGTTTTCTCACACCGAGAAAAAGTAGAAGCTTTTTAATATTTGTTTTCAAATGCATAGTTCCTGGTTGAAGAAACATATAAACTAGCTGTAAGTGGAATTCTGTCTTAAGGAAATTAAGGCATCGTGCCGTAAGGCCAATTGCTGGAACTTCCCGT
>NW_020537070.1:0-17508 GCF_003426905.1 Ctenocephalides felis | reverse complement strand
GTTTAGATATAAATTATTTCCAAAATCTCATGCACTAGTTTAAATAAATTTAGCAATTAATTTATCCTGAAATAACATGGTTTAAGCAGTAATTTGAACGTTTTATAGCAGTTACAACATAAAGTTTTCCATCCATTATTTAACAATACATATATTTATTATTACCTTCGAGGTATAAACTTGACAGTAATTTATTTTAGTTTGCCTTTTATGAATGAACTTCTTTTAGTGCAAACTTTTGCAGACATAAATATATGATAATATTAAGTGAATTCACTACTACATATTTGCCAATTTCTCTATGGCACGAAATATAATCTAGATAAAGACATGTACTAATGGAAAAACTTGAAAGACACTAAACTCCAGAATAAGTGTATGAGACTACGTGGAAAACGAGGGTTTAGGTGAAAAAAATTAATTGAAAAGGTTGATATGAGACTTTATAATATGACATATATATTAAGAATTTATAGACTACAACTTGAATATTTAAATTAATTCTTACATGGATCTTGTCAATTTTCTAAAATTTGATTGATTTTGTAAACTAAAGCTGATATAAAAAAATAAAAATTTATTTATATATTAAATTAATTTTATTAATTAATTTCATTAATGTTAATTTTTGCTTCTTAATCAGTGGATTCCGATTTACTTTTATAAATTCAATAATCATTTATTGAATTATTTCGCATATTTGTTTAGATTAAATCTGATAAATCATATAAATCTATTCCTATTTACCTCAAAAAACATAATTTAATATTGTCCATTTTAATAAATTTTATTTGTAAAAATCAAAAATTTTATGAGATCGTATGTTTATTCCGGCATAAGTTGAATATGTAACCTCATCTATTGTCTGATCAATTCGAATCTGATTTATTTCCAATGTTCTAGACTAAATCTGTTGCTGATATAAAACAATATTATTTCTAGAAGGACAGAATTTTATATTGCAAATTTATATAATTTTTCAAATTTTATTTTATAATTCAAAAAAAATTATTATCTCGTCGGAATATTCTTGAATAAGTTTACTCTGTAATCATAGATCTTATTTCTTAATTTTAATCTGATTTATTTCCAACAATAACACAGGGACAAAATGTGATATTGTAAATTCATATAATTTGAACAAATTCATTTCAAATAATTTGAAAATTTTGGAAAGTCCTCGGCATATGTTTCGATAAAAGTGAATTATAAACTGAAAATTGGTTTCTATATCAGATTAATTATGGTTATTTTTTAAAATTCGAAGAATTTTTGCGTACTTTTGCAGATTAAATCTGATGCTCATATAAAGCTATGAACATCCACAAGAATAAAATTTAATATTAGGATTCTATATAGTTTAATCGATTTCGTTTTATTAAATTAAGAAAATATATACCTCTTGATTTATTCTAGAGTAAGATTCCTGTTTAATCATACAGATTCCGAATTATAATTAAAATATCAATGTGAACGATTTTGTATAAAGTTGCAGTCTAAACCTGATACTCTTATATAGTTATATAAAAAAATACTTTAATAATATGAAATATAAATATATATATATGATATGCAGTAAGAAGGAAAGTGCTAGCATACAAAATGATGAAAATTCCTAAAAATGTTATATTATGCAAGAAGGGAACTTGTTTCTTCGACTTAATGATATATTTTTCCATTTTTCGCAAAATTTTACATTGAAAAAAATTATATATTTTTAAGATATGCAAGTGATCAATTAAGAGAAAGCTTCAAGTCAGCTATATGATCTAGCTATATTGATATAACTATTGCAAATTAAAATTTAATATTACTAAGCAATTTTTTACACAAAGTTGGAGCTGTAATACAAAAATATTCAATACTACTTAGAATTTAAATGTTATTACTTCTACATCTCAATAGACCTATTAGTCTTTGTATAAAACCAGCAAGGTCAAAAGTATAGTAAACAGCTAAAATTCATCAGATTGAACCCAAGTCATTATAACAAACCAAGTCCAACACCATCTGTGTCCCTATTTATTTCACCATTAGAATTGTTTAAAATTACAATTGTCTCTATAATTTATTCAACTTTAACTGAAAAGTTATTCAAGTCATCAAATGTCTGTAAGTTTTCCGATAAAATCTGTCTGAAAAGTTAGCAGCACAGCCCTGCGAACAAGTTACGATGCTCGTATCTCGTGTATTCTATATTCTATATAATATAGGTGAATGTTTGCCGTCGAAGCCAGCGGCAACGGCATAATGACGTCACCGTCTCAACTCGCAGAAACGCAATTTGTTTTATTCTACCCTTATTTTTCTTTGGTACTTCACTACCCTTCCAAATGTAATCATTACCGAAGACTTTAAATTGAAACGGTGGAAATCGCAGATTTACAAGACCGAAATTGCAGGATATTACGTCAGTTACAAAGTAAATGCAGGGTTAAAAAATTAGTTTGTGAGTTAATTTCTATATTTTATTAGATTTTTATATTTAGAAAATGACTGAAATATTATATAAATAATAATGCAACAGCATCAAGATAAGTACTGAAGGTAAAAGTAATAAAGTGTTATAAGGCAAGAGGGTTTGAAAACTATGTAGCTAAAAAACTCGATTCCCAAACAAAATCTTTTGAATGTTTGGAGTTTTTCAAATCGATTCAGAATTATGCTAAAATGCTGCTTTTGCTAATTTTAAAAGAACGATGAAAGGCCACACATACATACACACACACATACACACTTAGTTTTTTTTTTCAAATATGGTCTCATTCGATTCAGATTGACTTGAAACGCCAAAAAAAAATATAACTGTCCCCATTAAATTGTGGTTCGAATTTACTGTATGGTTTATAATTATTAGATACTTCTTAATATAAACTATTTTGTTGAAAACGTTATTTTTTTAACACTTCCATAATAAATTTAAATAGCTTAAAAAATTTATCATTAGTATAATAACATTATTATAATGCAATTAACACCAATAAAATTATTTGTTGCAACGGTTTAAGTATTTTTTATCACGGAAAATATGTTTGTTTGGCTTTTCCTTTACAAAAAATATGCCGCAATTTTTTATCAGTAAATCCTCTTCTAAAAATAACTTTTCTATAGACTTTCTGTTCAGACATCTCTCCTATCTTCGAAAATGTGTTGGGTACTCGTTTTGCATATTTGCATGCAAAATAAGTAGGTACGTCTACGTACAGTTCCTAAAACAGGCTCAAAGTGTTGAATATTTAATGTCTACTTCAAGAGATAAATCTTCTTCTATCCTTAGTCAATTGTTCCTATGATAATACGGTTTCCAGAATGTTTCCGCATACTAAATACAAATTGACATAAATTCTGAGAAATTTGTGAAGAAGGTAAAACTCAATTACAAGCTGACTTTAATTAGATGACAATTTGACTAATAATTGTCTATCTTTGTTTTGCAAGAATTTAAGAGTTAATGTAATGATGTCTACGTTTAGTTCTTAGTTATATTTTATTTAATATTATTAAATATTTACTATATTTATGATTGTAGTATTTTCTGACTTACTTTTATCCATATTTTTAATACAAAAATATGACCAAGAAGAATTTCCATGGATACTTTATATTTTTTGATAGTAGAGATTGTTATTATATATACACATTCGTTAATATTATTATTTTAAATTATCATTTCTTCACTTGTCAATAATCATGTTTTTTTTCCTTTTATGTAATAATTGTTTCAGAAAAATGTAGAAAAAGTTAAGGTTTTTTTGTAAACTTGTAATAGCTACAGCACATTAAGTAATACTTAATAATTAATTGAGTATTACTTGATAATTTTTGCAAGATAAGGAGGTATCATTTCTTTTGTTAATACTGTTTTTATCCATAGTAATGAAGCAAGATTCTGCAAAACGTCTTTGAATAGTGTTTCGTTTGTGGTGAAGTATACGGGAATTATAAAAAGTGAACGAGTGTTTGAAATTATATATATATATATATATATATATATATATATATATATATATATCTTGCTCCATATCCATAGGCTTAGTCTCGTGTGAATTTCCGTAATGGCAGTTGTAAAGATACATAAAGCTGTATATATATGTACATCATTTAAATATTCCACATTTTATTTCCTCAAAGGGTTGCTATATGCGTTCTCTACGGATGCGCATACCGTCGGTATATTATATTTTGTCTCCGGCTTTTACACCTCCGGGCGGTCGCTAAGAGTTGAGCCGTTAGGAAAGATTCTCCCATGCGGTAACGAAAAATTTATGTCAATTCTCAGGTTCTCTCGAATAATGTCTCTCACATTGAAATCGAATTCTTTTTTATGCTATATGTCTTTATATATGTGCAGGAAGGCGACAAATATGTTTATTTTTTATTCGCGGTGACAAGTAATAGCTTTCATCTTGTATTTTTGAAGGAAAACTGTGGGAGATTCTGATAGTTGTCGGAACTCTTTGATAGATAAGTATTGGAGGTGGAATCAATGAAGTGTTTGAAGGCGATGAGATTTAAAAACCTGTATTTATGTATTTATTCAAGCATATTAAAGGTTTAAAACTGTTTGGTATAAATTATTTTATTTTATATATATAGTGCATAGCAGAAAGTACAATTTCTTTAGAGATACTATTTCAAAGAAGAGAAAAATCATGTGTAACCATCGCATTACTCGTTACACAATTTTGCTTTATCTTTGCATTAGAAGATGAACGACCAAATTTTCAATTCCTTATCGGAAATATTTTTTTAGTTATCAGTCATTTTGTTTTTGAGTGCGGTTGTTTAGTTTACGATATCTGATTAAAATTTTTAAGTATATGTTATTCTTTTGTTTTGAAGATGTATTATTATTTTTAAGTTATATTCAACGTTGTTTTATATAACCTCTAGAAAAGCTCACATGCGATTGGGGCAAAAAAAAACAAAGGGATAAGCGATTAGTAAATAAAAACCGTAGATTAAGTTAAGGAACGGCAATTTTACAAAAGATAAATTAACTTAATATTTATTCCATTCTATTTTTTCTATAGAATATGCATTTAAACACACATAACGATTTATATATCATTTTATTCGCAATTTTATTCTGCATCTTTTGTCCTAACAAAGTTTTTTCGTTTTTTTACGGTTTGGCTTGTAGAGCGCAATCTGTGTGAATATTCAAATGTTGAGGTATTCCAAATAAACATTGTATTTATTTTATTCGTGACGATTGAATTCTTAGAAACTTCAATAAAATAGAAATAACTACCAAACCAAGATTTATGAAGCCGTGAAAAATTTACAAAAACTTGTATATTATGTTTAAAAACACATATTTAGATTATGATAATTATATCTGTTGTTTAACCTAATAACTAAACTGCATCTCATTGGTTAAATAATGTAGCTAATATTCCATAAAACCTCTTTAAAATTAAAATTATTTTGGTGGATGTTTTTGCCACCTGGCTGTCCCTTTTTACTATATTGATACGTAAAAATGATGAAATCAATATTTGAGAATATAAGTTACAGTATAAACTCGATTAACCGGACTAATTGTTGTCGATAGGCATTCGAATAATGAAAAATCCGAATAATCGAATGTATAAAAAAAAAATATTGTGTATTTGTTAGAAATAAAAAATACATACATAGAAATCAATGTTTATGAAGTAACTATGTGCGTCAATATTTAAGTCGTAACTATTATAATATGGATAATTATAAAATATACGAAATGTATTTTTCTAATTAAAGAAATTGCTCTTATATTTATGACTGTTTTCACGTGCATTCATCTCCTGTATGTTATTTATCAATTAATCTCATCTATGTTTTATGAAACACATATGTTGGTCAAAAACTGTTGGTACAATATGTCAACAATGCTTTTTGTTTCTATTTTGTGTCGTAGAATTTCATCTAGGTAACATAAAAATTACAAAATGTTTCCAATGATACTGACCATGTAACGTGTATGAAACGCGACAGATAACGAGCTGCGAGATGTGTGTCATATCATAATTAATCAAAAACAACCCCAAAGCAATTAATGAGAGAGCTGGTTGAAAACTTACTCATAGATACTAAAACTTATTTTATTATACCAAAGCAATTAATGAGAGAGCTGGTTGAAAACTTACTCATAGATACCAAAACTTATTTTGATTCTTTAAAAATGGAGTTTTCAGAGCATTTTTTGAATTTTTGGTTCATTTAGTAAGAACATTAACTTAACGCTCAGAAAACAGATATCTCCTTAGGTCGTTCAATTGTATGAACAAGTGTCAAAATCTTATTCCTACTCATCCTTAAACTGAATATTTATTGCTTTTCAAAGGGCTTCATATCATGTTTAAATAAACAGAATCGCTCATAATTGCTTAAAACAGATATTTCTTTGGGTAAACAAGGGTCAAAATATTATCTCCACTCTGTACTGAATATTTATTCCATTGTATAAATGAGTGTCAAAATAATATGTAGATATTAAACTGAATTTTTATTTCTTTTAAAAGAGTTTCATTCAAACTTTCTTGATTTGTTAACAAATACAACTATTTTTGTGCAACGAATGTTTTTATATAGTTTCCAACTACTTTTCCACCTGTTTACCTGTCTACCTGTCTACCTGTCCATATATCTACCTGTCTACCCTTTCACTATCTGCTTACCTGTCTACTATTTAACTTTTTTATTTTGCTACCTGTTCACCTGTCTTCCTATTTACCTTACTATCTATTTACCATTACTTTTACATGAATTTACAAATAACAAATACTTGATACATGTTACATACTTGTAACTAATTATGTAAAATTTATTAAAATTTTGTTTTGGAATGTACCTATAATTTAATAAATTATAATAAATTAATTAAATATTAAATAATAATAAATTAAAATTATGGTTATGCTCTACTAAAAGTAAATTGCAACAATGTTTAAGTGTTAGGTTCTCAAAATTAAGTTGATGTTTTAATTAGTAAATTTCTTATTTACAACCGTATTTAAATTAATTTTATAATATTAAATCACACAAATTTTATAATATTTAATAAAATGCGAATATGATGTTACAAAACCTATCAATTTTTTTTTAGATTATTAGATTCGATTAAGTTTATTCGTACGAAAATAATTTTTGTAATAAGTCTAATAGTTCTTTAGAGTCTCTAAAAGTTTGAAAATTTTATATAAAAATCAATTAAAGTTATTTTGACAAATAAAAAGACTATTATTTCTCAAACAATAGACTATATTCCAAAATTGAACGAGATCTTGTCTACAAGATGACACAAATTAATAAAACAATGTTCGACTGTCTACAGACATTTTATGCTAAAAAGCAAAGTATATAAAATTTACTGAGATATTAAAACTTATTTCATAATATTCATAAAGTATCTTAAACCAAAAACCAAATCTTTATATAATATAATTTGAATGTGAATTCTAAAAGCACAAGTGCATACATGACAAGGGTCTCTATTACCTTAAATCAAGTAATTTTAAGAAAAATAAAAATTAGTCACATAAGTTGAAGTTATACGAAAAATATTTATTTATTCGTCTACATTAATGTGGTCCCCTTCAAAGTAGTCCCCCCCAGATATAATACACTTATGCCAGCGTTTTTTCCAATTTTCGAAGCACCCTTGATATTCACTATTTGATATGTCCTTGAGCACTCTCAGCGATTTTCTTCAATCGAGGAAAACCGCCGTCCTTTCATGGGTCTCTTCAACTTTGGGAATAGGAAAAAGTCACACGGAGCCATATCTGGTGAATTTTTGCACTTTGCAACACTTTATTTCATTTTTTACGCAAAATTTAATACAAATTCTTTGACTTTTCAATTCTTCCATTGTAAAAATCGCCGAGCTCAGAAAAACACGTCGAACCTTAGCGACTACCACAGACAAAGTAAACTGTGAATATAGCTGAAAATTTCATCATACTTTAGGGGCATGTATACCAACACAATAAAAAAAAAATTTTGACAATCAGACACTCCAGACCCGCGAAATTTAATTATTAGTAATTCCGGGTACTTTTTGAACACACCTCGTAGTATATAAAATTAGCATATAAATATTAAAGAAAGCTTATAAAGTGAATATTTTTAGTAAAAATTTTCTAATATTTTTTTATTCTTGTAGTATATAAAATTAGCATATAAATATTAAAGAAAGCTTATAAAGTGAATATTTTCAGTAAAAATTTTCTAATATTTTTTTATTCTTTATTTTATTTACAACTGTCCAGTTAAGGACATTTAATAAATTTGGAGAATTTACAATTGTCAGCCGTAAAGGGACATTGTATACTAAATAAACATTTATATGTCTAATATAAATTTAAAACTTGAAATTTTGTAAAACTTTATCAAAATAACAATGTGAATAAAATTTCCTATCAAACGTATGTTTATAGCAAAGGTCTACCCACGTTCTGTTTTCCCACAATGAAAGGCTTGACTTCAACGTATTGTCACAAAAGCAAAAACATTTTCGCATGAGGAAAATGTCACAAAAAATAGACAGACTGGTTTTTCCTGTGACAAGCAACGCGCTAATTGTAAGTCCACAAATATAGACAAAACATATTATATGAATAATTTGAAAAGAACATTTCGCCTAGTGACTCTGAAAAATATACATGAAAGAGAATCACTCATCAAAGAATTACATTGTTCTGTTGTTTGTTCGTTTGAATAAAATAGTATGGGACAATTCTTTTGAAGCAATGGTATCTGGAATTTATATGGATTTGCGTTGTATTTTTTTACTAACTTTTAGTAGGATAAATTGTTTAAATCGGCAAATTGATAAATTCTATTTTGAAACTAAGGGAGACTGGGTACGGTTGTACTAGGAACAGCTAAACTATACTAATTATGCGATTGGGTCCAGAGAGAGAAAAATGAAGTATGTTTTTTCGAACAAGTTTCCATACCATTTCCGTTCAGCAAAATTATTGCTGATTAAAAAAAGTGGTGCAATCGCATTTAGACTCCCCTTTTTTATTTTATACAATCTATAGATGTAATAAAATATTACAATATAAATATTTTATTTTAAACCAATTCATTTTTGTAACAAAAATTTAACTTATGGAGCAGCAAAAAATCTAAGTACTGAATTGTATTTTTATCTGAACTTCTAATAAATGTTACTAAATATATAAATTTCAAAATTCTTTGTAAGTCTAACAATAATTAGACTTTTACTACATTTAACAGGTAAAACCATTCTATCCACCATGAAAAAATAACTATTACAAATTAAAACCGTGCTATGTAATTAGCTGATGAACTTAATTACCATATAAACAGTGGCACTGCACCTTTTTAATTAAATAATTATGGCCACTACTAAATCTGATTTGAATATTTAAGCTCATTAACATGCTTTACGAATTTCCATGGATTTAAATGCAGTAGTTTCCACGAATTATAGGGCAGCACCGCGTTTTTATTCCAAAGTAAATTTTGATTACAGAGAACTAATTGAGTGAAAAATGTAAAGTAGGTTCATAAATGCATACATACATAGTTATATATATATATATATATATATATATATTAAATTGTTCAGTAAGAAAGCGGGTTATGAATCTTATAAAATGTTAGTACCTATTTGCATATAATAAGTATATCAAAAAATGTTATGATATTATAATAAAACTAATCATAATAAAAATTAACCTTAAATCGCTAGTTGACTAAAAAATAGAAGACATAAATATTTGACGAGGTCATTAAAAAGAACATCTGAATTTTTGTGCCTTAATATAATAACATTCTCATAATATTATTTTAATAAAAATACATTACATTATGGTGCAAATTTTGTTATTTGTTGTAACTATATAAAAAAGTGATATTGTGAATAAAAATTAGTAATCCATTCTAAATTAATATATTCAATTTTATATCTAAAAATGTATATTGATAAAATATTCATAATTCAAATAATTAACTATTCTAATTCATTTTTTCGGAAAATGATAATAATTATATTATCAATTCCACTCACTTGACCGAGGCAGTGAAGGCAACGCGATATCCTAACCGGTTCAAATGCAGAAATCTAGAAAAAAATACACAGTTTTACCTATACCGAAATTCCTAAATTAACGTAATAGCTAGTATATAACGTAATAGTAGTGGATTCTTAAACCTCTATAAAAATGACAGAAATATTTAAAGTTTTAGTAAACATGAGGCATATATTGAATATGGGGTTTCATTTTATGTTTATAATTATTTTTGAAAAAATGAATTTATCATATAATAAAACAGATCTAGAGAATAATCTAATAATATATAATTAATATTGTTATAATAAAAAATAATATGAAAAAAATTTCTTAAAACTTATGGTCTCCTTTGCCATCTTTAAAAAATACAAATTAAAATTACACCTAGTTCTATGCTCAAATGAGAGCTCAAAGTTTTATTTGAAACCAATAATACATACTATTATTCAATTTTATCATTTTTAAAATAAAAAAAACTACTTTATGACTATACAACATTACAATGTTTCCTTATTATAATAAAAAAAAACTCCTTAATTGATAGTTATACTAATAGTGTTATACTATTAGTGAAGTAGTAGTAGTAAAAACTACATTATGATATACTTTATTACTATACAACATTATAATTTTTTCTTAGAATTGAAATTAAAATTATAAAAAATACTCAATAATTTATTAGTAAAAATTCCTATCATATATCATTTCATGATTTTCTTGAAATAAAAAAACACTAAAAATTATAATTATTAGTTAATATACTTATTATGATTCTTACTATGAAAAAACAAAGTAATGCATACGAGATTTTGTAGAGCAATCTTATCATAAAGTATGAACCTAATGTGTTTTTCCTCAAAGATAAAAAAAATAACCAATAATATTTTTGTCTGTAGTATCTAAATAATGAAATTATTTATATATTATGTTATTATTGTAATTAAAATTACAATGAATAATATAAATTTGTATTATAATATAATCGAAATTATTTATTGCTATATGATTTCATTCGTATAAGAAAAATTGAATACTGATGTACCGCTGCCACCAATTCAGAATTGGTCCCAGTTGTAAATATGTGTTAAATACAATATTAGTGAGTATAATTAATGTTATTATGATTATAATGTAGTAATATACTATTAAATATTATATATATAATATAATAATTATATAAATATATATATACATATATATATATATATATATACATATATATATATATATATATATATATATATTAGGGTGGTCCTTAAAATGGTCATTTTCGAATTTCTTTGCTCCCAGGGGCTCAAATGGTTCCAAATAGATAAAAAACAATTCTCTGAGAGTTTTAGCTCTTAATATTAACGTTTAGATAGAGCGCGCAATTCAATCAAAGTTTGTATGGGAAGAGCATGGAAAAATTTTCAAAAATTTTAAAAATGTGTTTTAGATGTAATTTAGCGAAGAAATGAATGAATAAAACTCATTCATTTGTCACTAAGTTATACCTAAAACATTTTTTTTAAATTTTCAAAATTTTTTCCATGCTCTTCCCATACAAACTTTGATTGAATTGCGCTCTATCTAAACGTTAATATTAAGAGCTAAAACTTTCAGAGAATTGTTTTTTATCTATTTGGAACCATTTGAGCCCCTGGGAGCAAAGAAATTCGGAAATGACCATTTTAAGGACCACCCTAATATATATATATATATATATATATATATATATATATATATATATATATATTAGAGTGGTCCTTAATTTGCACATTTTCGAATTTCCTTGCTCCCGAAGGCTAAAATGGTTCCAAGTTGATAAAAAACAATTTTCTGGAAGTTTTAGCTCTTAATATTAACGTTTTAATAGAGCGCAACTCAATCAAAGTTCGTATGGAAATAGCATGGAAAAAATTGTGTAAATTAAAAAAAATTTTTTTTTAGGTATAACTTAGCGACAAATAAATTCAAAATGAAAATTCGTGTCATTTTTTATTGAAAATTCGACGCCCTGCAAAATTTTTGAAAAAAATTTCATGCTATTTCCATACAAAACTTTGATTGAATTGCGCTCTATCTAAAAGACAATATTAAGTGATAAAACTTTCAGAGAATTGTTTTTTATCAATTTGGAACCATTTGAGCCCTTGGGAGCAAGAAAATTCGAAAATGTCAATATTAAGGACCACCCTAATATATATATATATATATATATATATATATATATATAATTGTAATAATTATAACATTTTTGTCTAATCAATATTGAATTATAATCATAATTATTTACGGTTGCATAATCATACTCAAAAAAATCTCACAACACAGATAATTATGTAAAGAATAATACATATTTCAAAACATATATTATTCGGAAAATCTACATTGTATATAGTACAATGTCTTTTATCTCGTAGCGCACCGCCGCCACAAATCTAGATTTCGTCCCAATTGAAAATATGTGATAGATCCGTCCGCCTGAATGAAGCCTCCCGTGGGAGATAGGAGCGTGCCCTATTCGTTCGCATAAAATGGGTTGTGTGATCCTGTCACAAGACATAGATTATATTTATTTCGGCTGCGCAACCGCCGTTGATACTCAATTTACGGAAATACATTTGGATAGGCATACACAAGGCATATTGTGGTCTGGAGTAGGTTGTTTGGTTTCAAAACATATATTAATTGTGTTTTAGGCATATTGTTATACTAGGCATAGAGAAACAATGCAATGGAATATTTATTTTATTAAGAATAAAATTTAAATTTATTTAAGAAAATTCAATTAAAAATCGTAATGTTTAGATTTCATTGAAAGCGATAACTTATTTTTTGAAATATTTTTTTTATTATTTTCTTAAATTACATTCTGTCTAAATAGAAAGATATTGAGTAATTAGTTTGACAAGTAACATTCTAAATTTTAAAAGGAAAACTCAGTGGTTCACCTTTTATTAGTGTACTAAATTATATTTTAATTTTGGTATAATTTTTGAAATAAATAGTTGAAAATTTTATCTAAATATCTAAATTTCAATTTCGATCGATTAAGTCAATTTTTACACATTTCGGAAAGTTCATGCAACTTGCCTTAAGGCTAAATGCCACTTTCAACTAGTTTTATTAGATGTTTAGGAGTATTTGGTTCTGAAATTTGTATATTTGAACACTATCAATTAATTTAGATTCTTTGTTAACTTCCCGTAGAGTAAGTTATTGTAATCGTCCAAAAATTAAAACTGAATTTTTTTGCTTACATTTACGTTCCGATGGTTTCTGAACATTTTGATATACCTTGGACAAAATGGATGTGTGTATATGTGTGGATGTGTCGATACAATTTTATTTTCAACGATTTCGGGCGTACGGATCAACCTATTTGAATAATACAGATACCATTCGATTCATATTGATGCGGAGACAAGCTGATTAGTTTTTGGCAAAGGCAGATCCAGCCGTTTCGGAGTTATGATGCAAAACGTCCAAAAACAACCAGTTGTTTGAAAGAACGGCACATCCGATTAGAATGATTCAAACAACATGTCATTTGTATTGATTGAATAAATAATTGATTACATTTCTGCAAAGGTAGGCTTAACAGATTCAATATTAGATTTTTAGAAGTATATTTGGTTCTAGATTTGTGTAGATTGATATCTTTATTATTATTATAATTAAATTTGTTTTAGATGTTTATTTAATTTTGTTAGTGATGTTTAATTAATTTTTATAATTAGAGAGATAATCTAAAATGGATTATATAAATATATACATTTTCTATGTACTTATATAGGTATGTATAATGTGTGTGCTTTAAAGAGACAGACCCTGAATTTCTATCATGTATCCCGTTTTTTTCTGAAAACATTTATCTCGTATTTCGACCTTTTGTCCTGAATTGTCTCGGGTTTTAAAATGTATGTATAGATTTAAACTAAATTTTCCCAATTAATTGATTATAAAATTACGACTACTCATCAAATATCTGAAGATAGTATATATACAACGATTATTGTTTATATGAAGCAATACGTTATGAATGAGAAAATTGCAAAATTTCAAGGCGAGTTTAGCCTTAAAATAACAATGATAATTTTTAACTTTTATTTTCTATTTTACGAAAATTAGCAAAATTATGCACTTTTTGACTGCCTGGCATATGTGCAATTTATACTAATTGTATGCTAATTATGAAAAAAATGTTTTTTTTATTATCTCTTTTATTTACAACTGTCCAATAAAGGACATTCAATAAATTTGATGAATTTACAATAGTAAAGGCTCAAAAGTAATATAAACAAGTAGATAAAAAAAGTAAGATATAATATTATATATCATATAATCAAATAATAAAGTTCTAACTAAAAGTCAATCATTTTGATTTATGAAAATTGAGTTGAAAAATACTTATTTTAGTTGTATTCTTATATAGTATTTGTTATTTTAATTCAATTATGAATAAAATGAATAGAATTTGATACAAGGTTCAAGACCTATATAAATATATTTTTTATTTTTTTTTCATTATGCAATCTATAAAAAAAATTATATTTAACAGAAAATACTGAAAGTATATAAATATTGGATCAAAAAATATAAAAAATAATATTATATAACATATAATCGAATAATAACATTCTTACTAAAAGTCAATACTTATGATTGAAAAAAAAATATTTAAAAAAACTGATTTTAGTTGTATGAAAAAGTATTTGTTATTTCAAACCGTATTTAAATTATTTAGTATAAAAATATATACATAATATATTTTGTACAAAGTGAATTTCTGTTCATAACATATTCTTGAAAACCTCACTGTAAAAATGCTACAGTTTTTATCAAATATTACCCTTTGGCATTTCAATAAAATGTGTATGCATGACCGGTTAAATAAAATTAGACTTTCAATGTCGACAAATTTTTCGTCGTCGATTTTGTTTGGAAATTGTGTACAATTCATCAAATTGATTAAATTTTGGCTGATATTTTTGTGTAAAGTAATTTAACGCATCAATCGCCACGATGAAATAAGAAAATTTTCATATAGGTAATATTATTATATAATTAGTTAAAAATCAATTGAGGAAATCAAAGATTATTTTTTTTACCTAAATTTATGGACAAACTCTTTTTTTATGACATATATATGACTAACATGACTATACTAAACCTTATTTCTCCTTGTGTAGATGTATGTTTGGCATAGATTCTTAGCGTCAAGCACATAAGACTGACATGACGATTAACGTGTTAATAATTTTAATTCGTTTGGAAATATCTTACCCAGGTAGTTTATTCGAGTCTCCATCTTTGCCTGGTACTTGCAAAGTATCAGCTTCTTTATTTTCATTATTGTCACTATTTTCAGTCATGGTTCTTATCTGCACTGCAAATCTCGCAATTTATTTTAAATTTTAAATAACGTTAATTATGAATAACTATCAAAACTTTCCAGCTTAGCACATGATACAAAATAAACAACTATTGTCTCTCGCACTGAATGAATAATTAACCTTCGACACAGAAAGAATATTTATCAATTATTATAGTTATTCACGGTGTTGTTTGGACATAGAATAATTATTTATGGTATGGTATTGTATTGTTATCCAATGCAGTGATATTCCTCGTTTGAAAAAGAAAAGAATGTTTATTAAGTTTAATAAAAATGCGACCTTTAAAGCGTAACACTGAAATCTCACTAGGCTTTTGATGGTGTGAATTCTGACAATGAAGCAGGGCATCGTAGGTCTTCACGGCCTAGTAAAGGATTAGAATATACAAGATTACCTTGTCAAAAGATTATTAGGTTTTCATCCAAGGACTCATTCAAGGACATTTATATATAGGTGTTATATAACAATATTTAATTACAGAGGAAAAAAATGGATAATCAGTTGGTTCCACTGTTGGCGGTCACCTAAAGTCAATTACTCGATTTTGCCCAATCCATCAATTATGTTGCAATTTTTTTTTCAGATACCTTCAACTTCCTTAAGTTTGTTTGGGTCATAAAATCCAATATGTTATTTTTATATTTCTCAATGTTTTGGATTATTCTGAAGCGTTCTACACCAAAATTGGAAAAAGTATGTTTGTACGTAAGTAATAACTTGAGCTTTTGTCGATATTTTCTCAAAAACGGCTGAACCAATTGCAAAAATTCCAAAGTCGATCAGTTTTGCGGGACATAATTAGCCGAACCGTTTCTTAAATTTTCATATTAGTGCAACTTTTTTTCTCAACATTTTCGCCAAAAGTTTTTTTTAATTAATTTTTTTTTAATTTTAATTTTTTTTGTTTATTTAGCAATATATACATTTTATATATATATTCATATCTCAGACAGGCAAGGGTGCCTGGTGGTATGAAATTATGGATTGCTTTATATATTTATGCCTATGCATATAGATTTATCTATTTCATATTATTTTATTTAAAATATTGCATCGATATAAGAAATTAAGTATAAGAGTCTTATTTAACTAATAAGGTCAATCTTGTTTATATCTGGTATAGTTTTTTAATTCAGTTTTAAATTTATTCAAGTTTGCCAATATTTTTATTTTGGTAGGTAATTTGTTGAAAAGGTGCTTTTGAATTTACTTTGAAAATTCCAAAATTGTTTGAAAGACATCAATTGGATAACATGTTAATTAATTTTTCGTTTTCACAATGATCGATTGTAAAGAAACTTTGCATAGATTTTACAGAGAGCATCCTAATAAATGTAGAGACAGGAACATTGGTATAATTATAAAAATTCATCAACGTGAATAAAATTATGTGCAATTCATCAACAAGTGCAAAATTTTCCCCAGCGGTTTTGCCAAAAGTTTTGAAAGGACTTTGAAAATTAAAAAATTGTTTTAAAGACATCAGCTGGGAATCATGCTGATTAGGTTTTATTTCTCAAAGATCGATATAAAAAAACTTTGCCTTTAAGGTTTATAGAGAACATCCTAAAAAATATAGAGATATGAAAATTGGAATATAATTATAAATATTCACTAAGGTTTGGAATAATAAAGATTGAAATTGTAATGATCGATTGTAAAGAAATTTGTATACAGTTTATAAAGAGTATTCTGAAAATATAGAGAAGAAAAATTAGTTTTATAGGATTGTAAATATTCATTAACCTTTGGAATGATTAAAGATCAAAAATATTATCGTCACAATTTGATAAATTACAACTCTTATCGATTAAGTCTACTATTTACACATTTCAAGTAATTCATGTAATTTACCTCATGGCAAAATGCCACTTACATCTATTTTTTACTCACTATTATTTATATATTACTTACTATAAATAAATGCAAATATACCTAAATGCATTATTATAATAAATTACATGCATTTTCGCAAATGATAATGAACTTTATAATTTTCAATTGCAGTCTTAAAGGTAATGCAATTTGGTTTGTATATGCTATGATTTAGTTATGATCTAGTAACAACTATTAAAAAATCGATTAAGTTTTGA
>NW_020537069.1:0-24563 GCF_003426905.1 Ctenocephalides felis | reverse complement strand
AGCTAATATTGTCAGATTGTAGCCTAAAATATATTTTAGATTGAACAAAATAATAAATAATAAAGTAAAGATACTGAAGAAAAATAGAATTTGGGATTATAGATGAGAGATAAATTCACCTACACCAAAGTTATGTTATGTCAAAATTAAATTCTAGTAGAAATAAATTGCCCTTAAACAATCCATCAACTACATCAACCCTTAACAGCAGTGTCATAAAATTCAGCTTGCGAAACTTCTGGTGGAAATGCATGGTTGTAAGTAAAAGAAAGATTTTTTTTTAAAACTTGAGGTTTATTCGGCAGTGTTTCGAGGCATTTAACATATCTTTTAGAAATTTCGGATTTGACTAAAGGCCTTATCCTTAAAGCCACCTGTACACTAACAGCAGAATCAAATTTTTTCAAAAATCGTTTGAGCAGGTGTAGATCTTATATGAGATATTCTATTTTTTATGAAGAAAATAATATAGTAAATAATATACTTCATCAATCCTACTTTAAAAAACGATAATAATTTATATCCATATACTCTCCTAAGGAGTGCAGAACAATTATATTCAACCAAACATATAGAAGTACAAACACAATGCAAAGATTTTGAAAAATCTGACATGTTTAATTTCTGACCATTTATGGGTATTCAAATAAACTCTAATTACAGTGTAAAAAGGTTATGGCTTTTAAATTTTAATTCTCATTTAAACCTCATATGCTCCTTAACAATACACTTTAAATTTATTGTTAATCACACTGTAATTTTCTTTTCGTATATTCAGTTTTATTTAAAAAATTATGTGACGAATTTACCGAGTATGTAATGAATTTTAATAGATGAAGAAACATTATTATCATTATTGAATGTTAAATTATATTAAAAACTTACAAATCAATCTTGAGTCGTCATTTCAAATATGCAAGACAAACGAATATGAAATTATGAAATTGCAAATTGTATTCATTTGATTCTTCAATATTTAAAATAATATTAACTCTACTCAATTGTGCAAATAAAGAATTCATTATGCATTTGTAATTTCAATAAACAGTTACACCTTGCACAGGTTTTATTTTACGAGAAGCACAAAAGCTCATTATATGTATTATTGATTTATGAATTTTTAACAAAATTAATCATACTGATAAAAATAATTCAATTCCTTTAAGTTGCATCATAACTTTTTATAATTTTCGCAATTTAATCAAAATTATTAGACTGTACACAGTCTCTATATTGGAAACAAACAGATTTGCTCTGAAACTAAATAAATTGATTTTTCTAGTGATTCAAATTTGTCATCGGATTCCAAATGTTCTAACTTTCCTCGAAGTCTGAAACTACACCTTGTGTTTGCATTGAATTGCTTTTCTAACATGATGTACTATAAAATCTAATCACATCATTCGGAATACTGCCAAAAGTTTCTTCTTTGTCCATATTCTCAAATACTTTTAAATTTCACAATGAAAAATTTAGTTATACATATGAATAAAATCAAAGCTAATGAAAAAAAAATTATACGAAACAATTCTTATATACTACATACTTGTATAGATAATTTCATCGTCCTTTTGAATATTTTGAGTCATTTACTAATATTAGCATAAAATTAATGAAATATGGTATTCAGTTGTAGATCTTGACATTTGTAGCACCTCTTTATTGATAAGAACATTAGATATTTTGATTTAAACGAAGACCTTTGTAATATTTATAGTATATTATTTGCCTTATATAGTATTGTGTTGTTGCATTGTCGAATTATCCACAGCAGATATATTATAGACAGATGACTTGTGTTGCTTGTATATGTTATGCAGCTATAAAAGTACCAAGTAAGTTATATTCAACATACTGAAAATGTTTGTGACCACCACACTTCTAATTCATACTTGTCTCAAATTTTTCTGCTCCTGCCTCTGCTGAGTAAAATGATAAATGAATGAATTGATAGCCAGATATATTACAATGAAGATATCTTGCAAATACAATGTCTACGTATTGTTTGTAGAATGCCATATCAAAGTCATCATCAACTACGTTAAATGATCTTGATTAAGTTTCTAGCCTCTTGAGAATAATTCATGCATTTGTTCTATAAATTATGCAAAGTTTGTGTGCTCTCTTGTTGATAATGTAGATGATTTGGATCCACTAATTGCTAATTAGATGTGTATATTTGTACCATACTATATTAGCCATTATTTTTAGAAACTTGTTGACAACGAAGATCATTTCGATCCATCAATTGATAATTGGATGTGATAATACAATATATGCACCATACTGTAGTAGGGAATTCTTTTGTATCTCGCTGACGACGAAGATCATTTCGATCCATCAATTGATATTTGGATGTGTTAATACAGTATTTGTACCATATTACAGTAGCAAATACTTTTGTAACTTGCTGACAACGAAAATTAATTCGATCCATAAATGGCTAATTGGTTGTTTTAGTGACTACTTTTGAAACTTGTTGACAACGAAGATAATTTGGAGCCATCAAATTGCCAATTGAATGTGATAACACAATATATGCAGCATATACTATCAGTACAATATTTTCTCTTTACTAATGTTTCTTCTCACACAAACTCGATCTTTAATTATGTTTTGTGCTTTATCACTATTTCTGTTTCTTGAACAGAATGTCTTCTTATACAAGAAGATACAACAGAATACAATATTTCGTTCCTTTGCTTTTTTCAAATTATTGTGTTTCCGCAAATACAGAAATATAAATCGTTCCGTACTAATATTTTTTCCATATTGCTTTATGTCAAATTAAATGAACAAGATTAAATAATGACACATTAAGGTGCTTCCTTCGGCACCTAACGAAGAAAGATAGTGTGGACGGGCACAACGAACACGCCGAGCAATACAACCAACAAACATAGTGAGCAATGTTCCATTGTTCCAAAGAAAATTGTTCGTTCATGTAGGCAAACATTTTTCTTTTTCGATGTTAATATGTGCAGTTTTGCATTAATTTATGTTGTGATTATTTTGTGATATTGCTTTCTCGCCACTGTAAATAATAAAAATGACGTTTCTCGGAACATGCTCGAACAAAAAAGATTCAAGCCCTTTCAAGTTCGTTTGGAATGATTTGCTTTCGTTCGTGTTCGTGTTCGTGTTTGTCCTTTGCATTTCATTGTCCGGTATGGTCGATCGTCAGGTTGTTCGTTCGAGTTTGTTCGTTAGGTGTCGACCACCTACCTTAATGTGGCATTATTTTTCTGATATGCGTTTTAAGGTGCCGAACAAAACTAAACTGCTGGCAATATATGGTTTTAGACTTTCCATACCCGAGATTAGATCTATTCATAGAGATAAGCAAGTATAAAAGTGATTCTATTCATTTAGAATAGATACTGTAAAATTGATCACAATAAATGTTTCAAACCTCGAAAAAAAATAGAAAGAAATTAATATTCTGGTCACGGTTTCAGAATCCGAAGAGTAAAATGTATTTGAATTGGCAAGAAATTCGAAATTCACATTTTCTCGTGAAACGTATCTAGTAATATAGTCAAAAATCAACTTATTTATTATGAACTACGACCCAGCAGTCGTTCCTTCCTCATTGAGGAAACAATCATATTCCAAAAGACAATGTATATAATCAATGTTCAAAAATTGCATGAAGTTATGATGCAGGACGGCTGCAGGTTAATACTATACATACTGAAGCCATTTTTATAATTTTAAACTCAGTGAAAATTTTCAAATGATGGAAAATAACAAAAACTTTGAAATTATTTCTATTCAAAATCAATAAATAATAAGATGAGCATTTGTCATTAATTTTTGTAAGTACCATTTCAAAGGCAACATTACTTGAATTTCAGATTTGTTTCACTTGTTCATACTACTAAGTATGCACATTTTTTGTTATGATAAACAAATACATAATGAAAGTGCAGCAATTTATTAAAAAAAAGTTAAATATTTAATTTAGTATTTTTTTTTTAAAAAAAGTTAAATATTTAATTTTGTTAACGTTATGCAAAATAAATATATAATTTCGTCGTAATAATTAATTACGACAAATAATAAAGTATGAAAAAAGCTATAAATAAGAATTTCATATTCGTTCAACTGTATCATACAAAAGCTTCAAATAAATTTTATAAACAATTAAAACTTTCAAAAGACAAGATTGATTTTGCAAGTTTTTTTTTTTAATTAGACAAACTGTTCAAAATTTATATTTAATCAATAAATTACGTACGTTTCTACTAAACTAATATTTCTTTAAGGGCTTAGGGGTACTTGGAATTTTTGAAAAATCGATTTTTATTTTTTTGCATTTTCATTAAGTGTAATATCTTGAAAATATTCTCTAAAATTTAAAAGGATTTTTACTTTTTCAAAAATTTCAATTTTTTAAGACCAATTAACTTGATTTTTTACCCAAAAATCTAGAAAAAATTCTAATGCTGCCATTTTGTTAATTTTTGCAAAAAAAAGAAAACCTTCGATCAGGCCCGGGATTATTTATTTAAAAAACTTTTTTATTTGATTGATTTTAGATGAATCTCCAAGAAGTTATGACCGTCACCGTCAGGATCGTTTTTTGAAACAAAGTCAACAAAAACAGCTATAATTTTGGGAATATTTATTTTTCTGAAAAAATTTTTACTGCAAATTAAAACATTGTATACTAATGCTGCATCAATATTTTTGTAAAAAAAACATCGTTTAACAACAATAAAATAATGAAAATTTTCATTTTTCGTGCCTCCAAGTACCCCTAACTCCTTCATTTTCAACATTTGCTTAATAATACAACAAACCCAAATGATTTATTATATAAATTTATTGTATCTCGTTAAATATTTTGTCACATATTGCAAAATTTTAAAAATCAAGAGCAACTCGATGTAGTTTAATAATTTAAAGTATTAATCTGATTAGAACGCTAATCGCAAACTTGTTTACAATTTAATAATGTAAAATATTTTCAACCACGAATTTATAAATCTTTTTTTTTTTAACACTTTCGACTCGGGAGTCGAACTGCCAGTCGGTACGCTGCGCTCGGAATATTATAGTGCTATACTTATCTCTCAACTCGGATTTTTTTTTTGTGTCGGATTTTTTCAAAATGTGGTTATATTGCTTTTAAATATAGTTATTATGATAATAAAATAGAAAATTTTGAAAATTAAAAAAAAATGCACTCAAAACCATGGTATATTGTTTAAAAAATCATTTCTTCGCAGATCTTTATTAGAATTATGGGGATCATGAGCTAATAAATTAATTTTGTTATATATTTATTTATAAAGTTAATAAATCAATCAATAAATGAATGTAATAGTACATTAATTTTTAAAAAATAAAAAAAAATTAAATGTAAGTTTAGTTTGCGACGAGTTGTCGCCGACATGATTTGCCGCCGGAGCGGCGGCATCCGAGCTTAACGGTAAAACATATCATGCCGCCGGAGCGGCGGCATCCGAGCACAACGGTAAAATGACTATGCCGCCGCAGCGGCGGCATCCGAGTCGAAAGGGTTAATTTGAAAAATTTAAAGAAAATTACAATTTTATATATTGAAATATAAGTAATTTTATAAAGATTGCAAAAGCAATTGCTTAAGATTAACATTCAAGCATTAAGGCAAATTGCTGGAACTTCCCGTACCAAAAATTATTTTTATTTAAAAAACTATGAACATTTTGGAAAAAAAAATTACTTCGAAAATATTAGATTTTTGAGAAACTAAATTTGACACAAAATTACTTTTTTTAAAAAAATTTTTTTTTGAAAAAAAAAAATGTTTTCTTTATTTTGACATATTTTGGAAATTTTGAATTTTTCAAAGCAATCGTACTGCTTTAACTGCATAGAGACGAAATATCGAAGCGCGTAAGCGTCGCGTCGCCGTCTAACGGATAAACATTGATACGGAACGCATAGGAATGCGAACAAAATTTAAACTTATTGTTAAAATCTCTAAAAAATATCTGATAATTTGATGTGCATATGTCTCATGATCATTTTTGACCGCCAACTGGCATTTTTTTTACTTTTTTCATTAGATCTCCGAAACCGCTAGACCTGCCTTCATGAAAATTCTTGCAGTTCTTCATCTTATCAATACAAGTAAGACGTTTTTGAATTATTAACATTGGACGCTCCGTTCTCTTAAAAACTGAGTTACCAATTTTGGAACTTTTTGCCCCATATCTTCGGAACGGCTAGACCTGCCTTCGCCAAAAACTAATCTGCACGTTTCCTTATCAATACGAATCGGATGTTTTTTGAATTATTCAAATCGCTTCATCCGTGTTCCCGAAATCAATTTTCAAAATCGATTTAGAATTACGGACTAAAACGTCGACGAAATTTTTTTCACTTTTCTGCGTTTTACAAAGAAACGGCTCGAAACGTTAGTCCTCATCGAGATACATCGAATGGCTTTTAAATTTTTGAAATCGGTCCAGCCATTTTTGAGAAAAGGACGATTAAGGCAAAAAATCTAAACACACACACACATACTGCTTTCCAATTGTTGGTTTCGGATTTTTTGATGAAAACAAAGTTCTCCTTCGGAAAGTTTGTAAGGGGGGCGCTGAGTAACATTTTTTCTGGAAAGGGGGCGGTAGGTGAAATAAGTTTGGGAATCACTGGTATAGAGCATAGCTCTTTACGGATCAGGGACATGGACTCTAAGAAAAGCCGACAAGAACTACTTGGAGAGTTTTAAAATGTGGTGCGCAGGAGACAGGTGAATGGAGAAAATAAAGTGGACTGACAAGATAACAAAAGAATAAGTCCATAAATCTATCGATCCTATCGATCATTTTGGCTTTTTTTTTTTTTTAAATTAATTTATTAAATATTATCAAAATCACTAGAAATTGTATTTTTATTGAAACTATCATTTGAAATTCAAATATGATTCAACAGTAGACTGAGTTTGCATTCGTATTTAATAATTCATCTCATTATTTGTGACAAATTCATGAAAAATATTAAAACAGAGACAAAACTTGTACGATTTCATCAAATTTGTATGTATAAGCAATGTGCACAGTGGCGGATTAAGCTTTCTGCCGCCCTAGGCCCTATCTGATCAGGCGCCCTTTTTAATAGACAAATTTTTACTTTTTTAATTAAACCATAATTTTATTCTAAATTACTTAAATGCAATTTTTAACTTTGCGCAAAGTATTCGTAAGTTATAGCAATCGCAAAAAATCGTTTTTTTGCATATTTTTACGTTTCAGACATTTCTGAACATTTTGGCATACCTTAAAAAAAATTATTAATATGCATGTTTTATTCCCATAGATAAGAAAGTTCTAATTAGTTTTTGGCAAGTACAGGTCTAGCCGTTTGGAAAATGCAAAAGTGCTAAAATTGCAATTCAGTTTTTGAAAGAACCGAGAGACTGGTTTCAAAATAATTCAAAAAAATTTTACTTATATTAACGGAATGAATAATTACCTTAATTTTTAGGAAGGCAGTAATTAGCAGAAGAAAGAAAAAATTCGTCAACGTTTTAGCCCACAATCTTAAGCCGATTTTAAAAATTCAAAAACCATTCTAATGATCTTGGTTCGAAATCGTATTCATTAGTTTTTGGTAAAAACTGGCCGGACCGATTAGGTTTGCGAGACGATCGGCCAAGCCGGTTGTTTGAAATAAGAATAAAAAAGCAAAAATATTACGTTTTTGCAATAAAGCCAGAAACCGATCTTTAAAATTGAAAAAAAAAAATCTGAAAGATTTGCCAATTTTAAAACTTCATCAAAGTTTGATAAAATTTTATAGTCAAAATTTGTGTTAAAAGTCGCTTTTGTGATGTGATAAATCAAAATTTAATTTTCAAAAACGCCTGAACAGATTTCACAAAATAAAAAGTCATTGGACTAAACTCGATAAATAAAACCGAGACATTCAAAAATTTCGTGTTTTTTTTATTTTAAAATATTTCGATTATTTAAAAATTTTAGATATTTCAATTTTCTCAAAATTTTGAAACCAGTGTACTTGCCTTTTCGGAAAACTAATTATTTCTTCATACCATTAAAATACCACGAACAAAATATTTTTTGAGTCATTCCAATTGGATGATCTGTACTCTCGCAACCTGCACCACTTTTGCACTTTCTGCGCTCTGTATCTCCAAAAATGCTAAACCTGCCTTTGGCATAAACAGTACGCTTCGCGGTTAAAGCCAAGCGAATATTTTTTGAATCATTCATGTCGATTGATCCTTGCAAAGGACACTTAAACTATCTAGTGAACTTTAAAAGTTAAAAATCTTGGTACGGAATGATTCAAAATAATGAAGACAAAATTTGTAATAATTCATAAATTTTTTATAAAAAATCTGATAGTTTGATGTGCGTATGCCCGATGATCATTTTTTACCATCAAATGAATTCCGAAATGGTTGGAACTGTCTTTACAGAAAACAAATCAGCACATCTTTCCGATATTATAAATCGAATGTCAATTGACAAAAAATTGTAACCGCACAAACACATGCATACATCCATTTTTTCAAATTGTTAGATATTTTAGTTTAGGATTCTGTTTTATCCTACAGGCTTATTTAAAGAAAATATATTTGCACAAACAAACAAAAAATAAATTTTAACATAATAAATTAATGAACAACAATTAATATATTATGTTAATTCATCATGGTTTGATTTAATACCGAAAATGATATAAGAAACCATCGAACAATTTTTAAAGCGTTTTATATATAAGATTCACCTTAACAAAATTACAAAAAACGAACAGATTTTCAATAATTCTCCAAAAAAGCTTATCAGTTTGATAAATATTGTATTAAATTTGATACATCAAGAAAAATATCAATGCGGCACCAACAAATAATAAATTTGATTAGAAAACGCATTACGTTCTGTTTCATATATGATGATGAATGATCTCTAAATTTACAAAAAAATTTCAGGATCTATCCTTAAAATAAATTGTCGTGACATTTTATCGAGTTTAAAATTTTGACATTCTGAAAAATTTGCCGCCCCCTAAATTGTGCCGCCCTAGGCCCAGGCCTCACGGGCCTATGGGGTAATCCAGCACTGAATGTGCACATCATTCAATGTGGACTTGAAATTGTTTGTTTTTCATTCACATTAATTAGATTCATCAAATACTATTAACTTTCAATAAAGAAAATTACATTTTGTAACACTTGAACAATATTGTGTTCAAGTGTGTTACAATAAGAATATCAATTTCATCTATATAATATCATCGAGTTTGACACAACCGAGTTTTTAATAAATTAAAAAATTACTACAAATTGAGTAATTATTGCTCTAAGATTAATTTACTGAAAGGCTAAACTAAAGTTTATGTGCCCCCATGATTGGGGGTACAGCAGCTTCTTCAGAATCGAAAAAGGAAACACACAATCAAATAACCGAACATCCTAAGATGAATATTGATACTGAAGATACCGAAGCAACGCCTATGCCGTCTGTCTCATGGCAAGTAGTAAGTTCAAGTAAAACTTTTAAGCGTAGGCGTACATCATCAAACAATTCACTTGAAAATTCAATAAAAGTTTCAAATAGATTTGACATATTAAATTTGACAACCGAAACATCAAATTCCAATTCCGTAAATCAAACGGATAAAAACATCACAACGTCCACCACTAAAATACAAAGACCTCCACCAATATTTGTGTACGGCATTACAGACTTTCCGGATATGAGAAGTGATTTAAATAAAATCATGGATGAAAATGATTACATACTTAAATCTATGCCGAATGATATAATTAGAATAAACACTAATTTACCGGACCAATATAGGGCAGTAATCAAGTTTTTTAAAAAGAAAAATGTAGTATATCACACTTATCAGATAAACCAGGAACGGTCTTATAGAGTTGTGATTAAAAATATACACCATACATATAACACCAATGAAATAAAAAATGAATTAGAGAAACTTAATTTTAAAGTAAGGTGTATAATTAATGTGAAACAACACAAAACCAAATTGCCCTTAAACATGTTTTTTGTTGATTTAGAACCTGCAGAAAACAATGGCGAAATATATAAACTAAAAAAATTGCTTAATCATGTGATTGTGGTGGAACCGCCACGTAAAAACAAAGGTGTTATACAATGCACTAAATGTCAAATGTATGGACATTCCAAAAATTATTGCAACAGACCTTTTGCCTGCGTTAAATGCGGTGGTCCTCATAATACTTCCGTATGTAAGAAAGAAAGATCATCTCCGGCAACATGTATTCTATGTTGTGGTGCTCATCCGGCAAACTACAAAGGTTGTCTTTTTTACAAGGATTATTACAAACAACATAATTACTACTTTCAAGAAGGAAGACGAACCACGGATAGAGTTAAAACATCGAAAACAGAAGAAACCAGACGTCCATTAGCTAATTCTTACAGTGACCATAGAAGCTACTCAGAAGTATTAAAGTTACAACGAAATAACGAAAACGAACAGTCACAGGTAACCGTTGCTCTTATCACATTAATTAGTGATTTTAAAGACATGTTCAAACAACTAATGGAGCAAAACAGGTTAGTCATGAACATGTTATCCAAATTAGTTAAAAACTAATGGCCAAGTTTCTTCGGATTGCTCAATGGAATGCAAATGGTGTTCTAAACCATAAAAATGAATTAATAATATTTTTACAACAACATATGATTGATGTGATGCTAATCAGTGAAACACATTTAACAAATAATCTACATTTCAAGATTCCTTTCTATTCCTTCTATAATACTAATCATCCAGACAATACTGCACACGCTGGATCTGGAATATTGATTAAAAACAGTATTTCACACTACTCACTAACAAATTTTCAAGAAAATTACTTGCAAGCATCTACAATTTGCATTAATACATTTCCTTATGATATCATTGTTTCTTCTGTATATTGTCCTCCACGTCACAGGATGAAAACAGATGATTATGAAAAATTCTTTGATACATTAGGACATAGATTTGTAGTGGGTGGTGATTTTAATAGCAAAAATACATTATGGGGCTCTAGACTTACCACTCCTAAAGGTAAGCAGTTGGCACAATTGCTTTTAAAAAAAATTATTTATTCTTATCGACTGGAAAACCTACTTATTGGCCTACGGATAGAAACAAACACCCTGACCTTCTAGATTTTTATATAATAAATGGTATTTCTGATTTATACACAAACATAGAAGATAATTCAGATTTGTCATCAGATCATACACCTATTATAGCAACAATTAGCACCACAGTAATAAGAGTGAAAAAAAATAATGGTCTTTTTAATAGTAAAACAAACTGGAACTCTTTCAGAGAAGAAATCGATGCTAAATTAGACCTTAAAGTAAGATTGAAATCTGAAGCAGATATAGAGAATAACTTAAATTTTTATATAAATACTCTGAAAAAATCTGTACAAAATGCAACTCCACATATAACATATAGCAATACAACATCTAATATCCCAATGGAAATTAAAATATTAATAAGGAAAAAAAGACGAGCAAGGAAAATATGGCAAAGATCACGTAATCCTAGGGATAAAACTGTATTCAACAATTTATCGAATGATCTAAAACAAAAGCTGAAAGTCATGCGGAACAACAGTGTAGCGGAATACATTACTAATCTTAGTAGATACGATTATTCGATATGGAATCCAATAAAATCTTTGAAGAAACCAATCCATTTTAACGCCCCAATAAGAATGGAATCACCATCATTAGGCGAATGGGCCAAAAGTGACCAAGAAAAGGCAAATTTGTTTGCAATTTATTTATCAGATGTGTTTACTCCAAATGATGACGTTATTGACAACGACGTAAGGAATGCTCTAAAAGCAATTCATGATGATTCTACAATTATAAAAAAAGTAACACCAAAAGAAATAAAAGAGTTTATTAAACTTATAAACAATAAGAAGAGTGCAGGGATAGATAACATAAAAGGAAGGGTCTTGAAAGAATTGTCAAGAAAAGCAATTGTTCTGCTGACATATATTTATAATGCAATATTTAGGTTGGGATATTGGCCAAAATGTTTTAAAATTTCAGAGGTTATAATGATTCTAAAACCAGGAAAACCAGCTTCAAATGTCACATCTTACAGACCAATTAGTTTACTGCCAATTCTATCAAAATTGTTGGAAAAACTAATATTAGTAAGAATAAAAGAGTATTTAAATATAATACCTGATCATCAATTCGGGTTTAGAACCCAGCACTCCACAATACAACAATGTCATAGGATAGTAAATAGCATCCAAAAGGCAATAGAAAGAAAAGAATATTGTTCAGCAATCTTTATCGATGTCAAACAGGCATTTGATAAAGTATGGCACGAGGGCCTACTCTTCAAGATAAAAAATTCTTTGCCGCACAAGATATTTTTACTATTGAAAAGTTACTTAACAAATAGATTATTCAGAACTAGAGTTGGAACAGAAACATCAGAATTATGTAACATCAAGTCGGGGGTTCCACAAGGGAGTGTTTTAGGGCCACTTTTATACCTCATATATACACACGACATTCCAACTGGCAGCAATGTCACAATTGGAACTTTTGCCGATGATACGGTTGTCATGGGAACTCATACAAATGCATCCGTCGCAACGTCAAAAGTTCAACAATATGTCTCTGAATTTGAAAAGTGGCTCAATAAGTGGAAAATTAAAATAAATGAAACAAAATCTAGCCATATAACCTTCACAACAAGAACCCTAGACTGCCCAAGCGTAAAAATAAACAACATAGAAATACCGAAATATGAGAGTGTAAAATACCTTGGGATTCATCTCGATAGAAAATTAAGCTGGTCAACGCACATCAAAATGAAAAGAAAACAGATAGAGAAGAAGTTCAAAGAGTTGTATTGGCTAATTGGCAGGAGTTCAAATATGTGCTATGAAAACAAACTCCTTATATATAAAACAATAATTATCCCAATCTGGACATACGGCATTGAGCTATGGGCGTGCGCAAGCAATTCAAATATAAAAAAAATACAAGTAGCGCAATCAAAAATTTTAAGATGCATTGTGAACGCACCCTGGTATGTTACAAATGACACCCTACATAAAGACTTAAAAATAAAAACTATTAATGAAATGTTAAAAGAAAGGAGCAAAAGATACCATGAAAAACTACCAGGTCACCCAAACACTTATTTAAAAGAGTTAAGCGAGGAATATCCGACACGCAGATTGAAAAAAAAATGGCCATACGACCTTAAATAAATGTCAAAAATAAAAATATAAAAGAGAGATATCTCATAGGAGATAATCTCTTATATGCATTGAAATCAACATCACATTGTCTTAAAAAATGTATTTAATTTTGATTGACAATAAAAGTATGCAAAAAAAAAAAAAAAAAAAAAAAAAAATCTATATAAATATGGCTCTTCCTTAAAGTATTTTAATAATACAAACACAACGCGTTTAAAGTTTTAAGAGACAATGAAGGTGCTCCGAAACTATTAGTCGTATTAACTTAAAAATTTAGGACAAAATTCTAGAGATGTTATAGAATTTAATAAGACAAAAATTTTTTTTTGATTTTTTGAAACCGCGAAACGCATGTAACCCCTTAATTTTGTCTATTGAAAAGAGCCCCCAATTGAAATTTAAAATTATGGAAAATATTCAAAATGTGCCTAGCAAAAAAACTCAATACAACCAGTAGAGAACAGTGTTTCAGTGGGGGTTAATGAAATGCAGCGATTATGCACAAAGTGTTATAGAAATACAAACTCAAACTAATTCACCTAAACAAAATTTACGTCGAACTAATAAGAAGCAAATTTATCAAAAACAAACAAATTCAAGGACACAAGAACAAACGACGGTCAATTAAGAAAGAGCGAATAAAATCGAGACCAAAATCCTCAAATGACTAGAAATCGACGGGTTGAAGAAGCTCTTTAAGAACTAACAACACCATCATAGTAAAATCGTCGAAGAATTAAAACAATGTTCAATCTAAACCAAGGGCGAGCAACCTTTTTAACCCGCGGGCCAATTTAAATTTTAAAATTTTATGGCGGGCCGCACGTAATTTATATATATATATATATATATATATATATATATATATATATATATATATACTAGCTGACCCGGCGAACGTTTAGCCACAGGAAATATTTTTAGAAAATCATTAGTAAAAGAAATGACTAACTAATTCTGAATGTATAATTATGTGGTACATAAATGAGGGGCAGCTAACACAAATTACAATGATGATTTACCTACTGAAATGCTGAAATACTAACATCCATATTTGAATTATATTAAGCTATGCTTAGCGAAACGAGTGAGGTTTCAATAACTCTGAAAAAATTCAGTTTTCTCTCAAAAACAGTTTTATCTTCATATATAATATTAAATTTTATTTTTTTTCGCTAAAATTGCTCCTTTTGCAAGACAAGTACAATAGGATAAGTCTACAAATCAGTTATTTTTATTGGAATTAATCCTTTCGTTGCCAATATCTAAGAATTGTTTTTAAAATGTTGCAGCTGACAGATAAATTTAGGATTTTTTATAAACTCAGAAAATTTTGATCGAATTTCAATTAAAAATGTTCACAAAAATGGCGATAAAAGTAAATTCATCGATCACCGAGCTATGCAAAAACTGATTGGACTACTTAAATGACTAATATATAATAATGAAAATTTGGAGTTGTATGTAGTTTACCATTCCGCATTAAAAAAATTAAAATAAAAAACAAAATTAATTGCTTTTTCTTTTTGAATGAAATTGAAGCTTTTTTATAAACTCAAAAGTCTGAACTAAAATTAAGTCAAAAGATTTATTGACTGAGAGCGGGAATGTAATTGCAAAAAAATTAGAAAATTGCCACAAGAACAAAAATTCAAAATTAAAAAAATATTATTTTATATAATTACGAGTGTATAAGTGTTTATAAATATTACTACAAAATAAAAACAAATAGTTGAACAGAAAAACTAATTTACTTGAAAACTTTAATAAGAAATTTGGCACTGCTTTTTATATAAGCTGATCAATATCAGCCGTTTTTTTTTTAAATTTTATTCTTTATTTTATATTTTTTAATACAAAAAGTAGCAACACGTATGCAAATTTGATATTTACTCAGTTTTGATATGTGCTATTTTTTTTATGAATTTCATGGTTGAAATTAATACAAGTCCACAAAAAAAATTGTCTTAATTGGGTGTGTGACATGTGCTTTCAAATGTAATAAATATATAGTCAAAATTGGGACACAAAATATGGAAAAAAACATTTAACAACTGGCACAATCTTCAATCTAGATTTTTTTCTTAATGGATTAAACATTTTTCAGCTATTAATTATTATCCTTCTCTATTCTGGACCTGTGTAATTGTTCGCACACATACGTACTTCCAAAAAAAATTATCATAATTTGATTTGCATTTTGTTTCTCAAAAGCGAAAATAAAATATTTATAACTGTAGTAGAATAGACACTTTAGTGAAAGAAAATTTCTCAGGGCTAACACTAGATTCATAAAAAAAACGATGTTTACTGAAAAAATACAATTGTTAAATCTGCATTATTTTGCATGCTATATTATTTGCATGGTGAATAGTGAAGAAAGCATTTACATGAAAACAGCTGTCTTGTTACCTTTGAACATTTGGAATCACAATTAAAATTTGTTCACTTTTTTTCTTAAATATGAAAAGCGAAACACAAGATTCTGCAAAAGATATTATGATTTATTACCAAAATTACGAAAGTACTACAATTGTTCTTTCATATCCAAAAACAATTTACAAAGATCGCCATTTGGGTCGTATACTCCTGAGCATTGCATCACCCTTAAGCTAACGTACTTTAGTATTGAAAAACACATTCACGATGATTGTACCCTTGCGACTTTATAAGATTTACTTATTAAATTATTTTAATAAATAATAATGTGTTGTTGCTATGCTCTCGGACAAGTTTTCTTGCAATAAATTAATATTTATTTCATCAGGAAATGCATTTTTCTGTGAACAACAGTTTTTAACAGTATTTGACTGACAACAAAATTAGTTCTTACAGCCGTATTTGATAAAATATCTAGAAAAATAATCTGTTGTTGAGAAATGCTTGGCGGGCCGCATGCGGCCCGCGGGCCGCGGGTTGCTCATCCTTGATCTAAACAAAGCAACTACTTCTGAAAACTAATTGAGAAAAACCTTATAAGAACTAATAATATTGTAAGACTGAAACCTTCCAATATTCATTCTTTAAACAAATATACAAATCATAATCAATCTCAGAAACAAAGCACAAGAACAAAAACTCGACATTCAAGGAAACAAAACAAATTTAACTAGTCAAATCAAATCAAATTAAACGATCAAAGTAAATAAGTCATTCAATCAATGTATGTTGTGAATAGCATGCATGCAAAGTAGTTCAAAACTATTGCGAATCATTGTAGGATTGTTTATGTAAAAAAATGGCATTGTAGGATTGTTTATGTAAAAAAAATGACATTATGTAAAAACATTAACCTAATAAATGATTTCTCCGAATAATTTAAATGGCAATGAAACATGTTGTCAAACATTTTAATCTTATATGAAGGTAATGACAAAAAACATTACATAAAAAAACCCTACAAACGCAATAGTCCTACCTGTGGCCAATTGACCCAAACGCCATCGCTGCTGCAACTCGAACCACTTTTTTTTAAGTTTTATATTAGTAATATGTTCACCAAACTGAAGGCACTAATTGAAAACTACACTTATGCACATCACACTTATTTTAAACAATTATTTTAATATATCTGGAAAAAATGCATTGATAATTAGATATATGTATACAGTAAGATCACACAGAGGTCATGCAAAAATTGGTTTGTAGTCCTCTTGTAGAACCGAAACTATGTAAAATATTGTATCCTTTACACATACAGAGAAAACAACATAAAACATAAATAAAATTTTCAATGTAAATACGATTCAAATTTAATACATCAAACGAAATAATAATTCTGAAATAAATATATAGTATCAAATCTGTTCATATATAAAATTTGAAAACAATTTCATCGAAACAAATACTAATATTGAGTCTATTGTTCAATTACTAACTACTCACTATATTATTGTGAAATAAACAAATACTGAAATAATTGAAAACTAACTTAATAAAAGCCTGAAGACTCTTAAAGAAATTAGGAATCATTTACAAGTAATGGAAATATGCCAACGTTATCAGCTATAAATAACATTATAAAACAATAGCGTAAACATGATTAAATTGAAATAAGTATGTGTTATTAGTTTCATTGCTCGATATCAATCATATTTCGGTGTGATCTGACTGTATATGAGCATGCCATTTAAATGAATATCACTTACCACAGCGCCTTACAATCATTCTTGATTAGCTGGAAGTCAGCATTCATACTACGATAATACTCCTTCGGAATGTATCACAAAAATCACTTCACACATAAATCAAATTGCACACACAAAACTTTTACACTGATCACTACTATCGAAATATTTTAATTAAACCAACAAAGTAAGCAAATGTAAAAAAAAATTCAAAATAAACTTCACGCTATATACTTCTTTTACGTGTTAACAATTTCGACTTTAAATTTGAAGTTCAATATTTGACCAGCTCCATCAATTCCAGCTCTAAAAACTGAAAAATTGAATAAAAACATTTATTCTATATCAAAATGAATATAATTTTATAAATCAAATTATTTTATTTTAATTATTCTCAGATGTTCCACATTTAATTATCCTCAACAATTAATTTTTTGATGGCATTATGTACATAAATTTAAGAACATATTGGGTAAATAAAATTTACACTGGCTACACTAGATATTCATTATTTGCAAGTTCCAAATTTACAAAAATTATAAGATGTATGTTTCCTATGAAATGTCTCGTTACTTACTATTGTTATTCTGCGCCTGTCATCGAAGTAGCCATTACTATTGTCTCCACAAGTAATAAATAGATGTAGTTCCCAGTCCCATATAAAATTGGTTAAATACATTTCAACCTGTAGCGGTAACCTATAAAAAATATATTAATCATTTACAATTTTATACTCATGTGAATACAATTATATGTATGCAAAATAATTTGAACAACTGTAGAAGTAATAAACCATTCTTTGCAGAAATACCTATATCCATTATAAATTACTACTCTAATAAAAATTCATAAATGATATACTATCCTTCGAAGAAATGATCGAATTATCGAAAACTTAAGAAACAATTGAACAGTAATTATTCCTCAAATGAAAAGTCTATACATTATAAAACGTACTTGGAGTATAACCAAGTAGTATTGAATTCTTGGCCACAAGGCTCAATAAATAAAATAATTTAATTAACATACCTCTACAAATAAGCAGGAACTAAAAATTAGTACTAAAATGTAAAGTTCATGAGGCTCCAATGAGGTTAGGTACCTATTAACATGACGCCAATTGGACAAACATCTGAAAGAAATAATTATTATTATAAATCAATATAATAAACCAAATGCATATAAATTGCCCGTAGCGCGATGTACTGAAGACACAGAGGTTGTTCTGTGGATAAATGCACTAAATATAATATAATTAATATTAATATTAATATAATACATATTTACGAAATTTGTGAAAAAGGTGTAATATTTTTAAGATCTATAAGATTATATTAACATTAACATAAAAATATTAAAATTAATATTTTTAAGATCTATAAGATTATATTAACTACAACCAAATGAAACCATACAACAAAATAATAGTATAATTACCTTAACTTCAAATTTCGGATACGCACAAAGGATTCCAATAGTCTTCTTAAAACAAATTAATAGCATTTCAATGTACTCAGTTTCTGGTAAAATCTGCAAAATAGTATAATACTAATAATAGATATATAACTATCAAATTCATTCATATTGAGATTACAAAAACTAGTATAAGTATACTTATCTCAGATTTAGCCGATCTGCGACTAAAATTAATAAATTAGAAAATTGTAAAAATTCAAAACAAAATTGAATTTCAATTAATAATTGATTGATTTTTGACTTTGTACAAACATCACAAGCAAATTCAAACATAAATCATTTTGTACCAATACTCTTGCATGCTCTTTTAATTATGACGGAATCAAATTAAAATAATTAAATACTTATCTGGGTCTACTTTATCCGCTCGAGGCTGACCAGTGATGCTTTTTACTGAGTTTTTCCCAGTTGTCCTTTACCAAGTGTCAATAACCTACATGAAAAGTAGGATTAGAACACTATGCATATGTACTGAATGCTATTTCTATTATTAGGAATAGCAAGTTCAAAAGTATTTTACATAAACAACACCTACTACGCTGTAAAATATTGACTCTTATTACAAGAATTCCATTTAAAGAAATACATGAACCCGATCATAAAATAACCTCATAAAATAGATCATACATGATGCATTGCTTCGAATATACGTACAATATGTCAAATGTGGAAGGAAAGTACTCAAAACAGTTCTCCTGTAATTAAATAGTAAGAAACGGATTGTTAATTGAATAAAAACTGGTTGCACTACGACGTAATAAAAAATCAACAGAATTAACCGCCATTGGTGCAATTGTAAAAGACTTTGTGCAAAAACACTAACGCGGAAGAACATTAACAAATCCGTGCACACTCTTATAATTATTTATTTTCATAAAATTAAAATAAAATGCGTACTCACTCGAATAAGCCCCACGTGTTCCATTACTTGTTTGATATATGAAAGAACAATTGAATGCGTGAGAACGTCGATTCTGCGCACTAAAGCGTAAATTGTACTAGGCGGCGGCGCCAAATTCGAATTCGACCAACGTAAATAATGTAATTTTATGGAATGTTTTACTGAAAATTTTATGGGCGTTCGAAATGAGTGAAAAAGCATGGACATATATCCACGACTTTTTGACATTAAATATTCAAAGAAAAAAATTCTCCTTTCAATATTTCATGTCAAAAACTCAGATATAAGTGAAGTAAAAATATCACACTTATATAATATATCCATGTTATTTCACTCATTTCAAATGTGTCAAAAATATACAATTTTTTTTCAATACTAGTAGTTCACGCTTTGCAGTGATTTAGTATAAATTAAAAAGTTGAACAAAGACGTTCTATCTGTTCAATAATATACCTATTCAACAATTTGTCTACAAATTTACCTATATAAAAAAAATCCATCATCTTCTGCTTTTCTAAAACTTTTGCTTAAATCTTATCAAGATAATGTATCTTGACAGATGTCTTGAAGATAGAACGTACCTAGTTCAGAAAAGTCGACAGTAAATAAATGAAGAGAAAGTTTATTAAAAAAGTTTGTTTTTTATTGCTTTTTGGGGTCTTTGTTCAAAGCTCTACAATATATATATATATATATATATATATATATATATATATATATATATATATATATTGATATGTAACGAACCTTATTTTGTAAAAACTTAAAATTATGTAAAGGTTTCATACCCCTGCCCATTGCAGCAGGTTGTGTTGTACCGTTAAGGACCCAGTATAAAACCAGGTGCAATGGGCTTAGTCGGGGTTATTTTCCGTACAGTCGTCGACTGGAGTTATTGTACATATTATTGTATATATTATGCAATAAAGAAATTATTAAGTAGAAAGTGTATTATCAATACCAAGGAAAGAACCAAAGGTATCCGGAGGAAGGTGTGTTGTCTATACCGTATATAAAACCCAAGTGTCCGAGGTAAACGGTCGTGTTCCCGCAACCAAATCCAATTCATGGTGGCAGCTAGTGCGATTGCCTTGCAGAGAAGTAAAGTAAGCGACGTTGCTGTGATCAAGAAAACCACGTGTTTCTGAGGCCCCGGAGACTGCGGTCGAAGCAGAGGCTATAGGCGGCTAATTCAGCAACCGGCCATACTTCACGAAGAACTGAAGGACAATAGGTGGCGACAAGACACGAAAACTTTGACACCCAAGTAAGTGAATTATTCTTTTTTTTTCTGCGGAGAAGAACCACACTTTTGCGTTCCTACCGGAAGATGGCGACCAGTTCCCCCAGACGTACAGCATTTGAAGAAAGGATCAATAATTTTACTTTAACAGATACGGATCTAAACGTTAATTATGAAGCATTAAACTTAGCTATACAATTAATTCCTAAATTTAATGGTAAATCTTCCGAATTAAATAAATTTATTTTTTCTATTGAAACCTGTAGACAGGGCTTAAACGCGGCAACATGCGTAGAAATGCAAAAAATTATATTAAGTAAATTATTAGAAGGGGCTGCTTTCCAATATGTAAGACGTATTACTTCTATGAATTGGGCAGATCTCAAAAAAAATACTTTTAAAGAAATTTGGGGAGAGACGGTCCGTGCCTGAGTTGCAGTTAGAACTAACTAAAATAAAACAAAATACTGGGGAAAGTGTGAGAAAGTATGCACAGAGAATAGAATTAATTCTAGAACGTATGTATGATCAAGAAAGTTTGAATGACGACAGTAGTGCGGAGCTCAAGGAGCCTGCTCATAATGAACTAGCTCTAATAGTTTTTGTAGATGGCCTTAGGCCTGAATTGAGAACCTTAGTTAGGGCTGCCAGGCATAGCGATTTACAGGAGGCAATATTAATGGCTATGCAAGAAGAACAAAATTTGATGAGGACTAAATTGGATCGCAAAGAATTTGAAGGCAACAAATTCAGAAGAAATTACTCGACACCGTTTTGTAAAATATGTCAAATAAAGGGTCATTCAATGTCAAACTGTCGGCGAAGAACCATGTTCAACGCAGATGACCAGGTTGAAGAACCCCAAACTGACAGACGAAGCCATGTTCGACGCAGCAATCCAGTGCAACCTAGTTCGAGATCATCGACGGTAAATCGCGCGTCAACCTCTAATGATCCAAAAAACGAGTAGGCGCCAGGTGTGTCGAAAATCAAAGGCTCACCTGTATAAAAAATTATATGGTAAATACTGTGGCATTAAGAAAATTTATAAATAGAAACCTAGTCGGCTTAATGGTAAATGATAAAAAATGCATGTTGATTCTGGATTCAGCAAGTGATGTGTCAATTATTAAATATAACAATGTATCCCTAGTAGAATAGCTTCTGACGAAGTATCGAGGTTGAAAGGTATTACTGGTGAACACGTGTATACCCAAGGCTCGATATTGCTAAAATTTAAACTTGGCGATGCTGAACTCGAGCACAAGTTTACCGTAATATCTGACAGTATTGATATTGATGCAGACGGTATAATAGGATTGGACTTTATTTTGAAACACAAAGCCAAACTTGATTTTTGCACTAATACGTTCACGTTAACGAACAAAAACAAATTAATTACAGTTCCACTGGGCGATACAATAAATACAACGCAACATTTTGATGACTCTACTGAAACTGCGCCGACATCTCGTATGGATACGCGCATTGTAAACAAACAAAAGTCTGAGCCCAGAAAATTGAAAAAACATAAATCGGTATATTATTCGAAAAAATTTAGTAAGAAAAACATTATCAAAGACAGCTAGCGTAGGGAGCACAGTTAGCAGTACTGAAATACTAGAGTATCCTAACAATTTTGTGACTCCTGCTTCTGTTAAAACTGCAAAGGATCAAAATAAGGTAGTAAAACCCAATAATAGTCATCGTAGGGCTAGTGAACCCACAATTAACAATTCAGCTGAAATTTCAAATATAAAATTGATAGATGACTTAACAAAGACTTATGTGATTCCTCCTAGGTCAGAAACGACAGTTTCCTTCACGACTGATAGAGTAGGTGAACTATTCTGTGAATCTGCTGAAATCCTAGAGGGAGTTTATGTAGCCAATTGTATTTTAAAACCTTCTAATAAAAGACTTTTTATTCAAATATTAAACACTAACGATAAAGAAGTAACAATTACTGATAATTTATTTTTACCGAATTTGTATCCGCTTGACGATTATCAAATATTAAAACTAAATAAAAGTGATGTGAATTGCGATTATGACCGGATAAAAAGGGTTAAAAATTGTATTAGAACCGATCACATGAATTATGAGGAAAAGGAATCAATATTAAAAATTTGTGAAGATTTCTACGATTTATTTTATCTGGAGGGTGATAAACTAACTTGTACTAGTTCAATAAAACATGCTGTTACTACTAATGATGCAAAACCTATTTATATAAAACAATATAGGCTTCCCCAGGCCCAGCAGATCGAAATTAAAAGGCAAGTGGAAGATTTGCTTGAAAACGATATAATTGAAGCATCCGACAGCCCATGGAATTTTCCGCTTTTGGTCGTTCCAAAGAAGCAAGATATAGATGGTAACAGGAGATGGCGCGTCTGTGTCGACTTTAGAAAGCTAAATGCAATTACAGTAAGCGACACTTATCCTCTGCCAAACGTAGCCGAAATCTTGGATCAACTAGGAAATTCTAGTTTTTTTTCCACTTTAGATTTAGCTAGCGGATTCCATCAGGTAGAATTAGACAAGAAGGATCGGACGAAGACAGCCTTTACAGCTGTAGGAAAAAAGTTTCAATACAAACGTATGCCGTTTGGTCTTAAAAATGCTCCTAGCACGTTACAGAGATTGACTAACCTGGTTTTGGCCGGTGTTGAAGGATTCAAAGGATTAGTATACATGGATGATATTATCATTTATGGCAAGACTCTTCATGAACATAATTCTCGACTGCGTAATGTTCTGGAACAGTTGCGCAGCTATAATCTCAAACTACAACCAATAAAATGTGAGTTCCTGAGGCGTGAGTTAACGTATCTTGGGCATGTTATATCAGAAAGAGGCGTCACACCAGATCCTGGAAAGGTTACGGCTGTCCAAAACTTTCCTGCTCCTAGAAACCCCAAAGAAATAAATGTTTCTAGGTTTAGTTGGTTATTATAGAAAATTTATAAAGATTTTGCAAAAATTGCAAATCCATTGAATGTATTATTAAGGAAAAATGAGACATGGAAATGGGGTCCTCGAGAAGAAATATCATTCAATACTCTCAAGAGTGCAATTTCCAGTGCACCCATACTACAGTATCCTGATTTTGAAAAACCATTCATCTTGACAACTGATGCTAGCGGCGAGGCAATTGGAGCAGTGTTAGCACAGGAGGGGTCCACGGGAGAGCGGCCAGTAGCTTTCGCATCCCGACAACTCAACAAGCATGAAAAGAACTATGCCACAATTGATAAGGAATTGTTAGCTATTATTTGGAGTGTACGACAATTTAGACCATTTTGTACGGACACAAATTCCTGATTTACACGGATCACCAGCCACTAACATACCTCTACAATTGCAAGGAGCCTACCGCTAGGCATATTCGATGGAAACTTGCGATGGACGAATACGACTTTGATGTCCGGTTCAAACCTGGAAAAGCCAACGTCGTCGCCGACTGCCTGTCGAGATATGGAATAGGAAACCAAAATATCGAAGAAAAATTGGTTTTAACACTGAGAAACGCCTATGAAAAATTTATAAATTTTAAAAATAAAT
>NW_020537068.1:0-8820 GCF_003426905.1 Ctenocephalides felis | reverse complement strand
TTAAAGGTTATTTCTGAACTGATTACTTAAAATATTATAGAAACATAAAATAAAAAGATTAAAATGCTGCTATTTTAAAATGCAATTAATAAAAATACAAAAAATTACAAATGTTATATATATATATATATATATATATATATATATATATAGAAATTCTGTTAAATGAGTTAATCAAACATAAACCTGAATGAAAAGTTTTGAAGCATATAAGACACTGAGTAAATATTTATATAGTTCATTTCAAGAACGGCGTATGCATGCACTCTTGTTATTAGAATTACTTTATTTTACTGGAAAATTAGAACCAACGTGTCTATCAACACGTATGTTAAAGCATGTATCACTTTATATGGTAACTATTTATGAAAACTATGAACGCAAATGCAGACAATAATATTATGCATCGTATCTGCTTCTCGACTTGATAAATATTTAATTGAAATATTTTAATATATCAGACCTAACATAGCAATAATAAGCAACCATCACTGCATCCACAAATAAGAACGACAACGGTAATAATTAATTATTAAACAAGGTGCATTTATAAAAAATGGTATATTTATAAAATTAATATTACTAATATAAATTTGAGACGTTAGAAATTTTGTCTAGATTTTTCAGTCGATTCCAATAGTTAACATCAAGTCGATTTATATAGTCAGAATACTGACAGTATTATCATATTAAAGTTAAGAAGTTATAATTTAACACAAACTAGACTTGATAATATTGCAATTAGAGTATCTTTTTACTGGGAAATTAACACGTATGTGAATCTCACGGTGTAACTGCAATATATGCAATATATGTGTGCATATAAAGATAGGAGTTCCTGTAGTTGTGTTATTGTTTCTTATATTACTTATGAAAACTAAGATCTTTGCTTAGTGTTAATATATTCGCAGACAATAATATTTATACAACGTACATGTTTCTAGGTTTTGTAAATATTTTAGACTTTTTAGAAAATCATGTAAATATATACCTATATAACGTATTGCTTCTAAGAATCTATATAAACCTGAACTTTAATGGTTTACGAAGGTCCGAGAATGCTAAACTTTGACAAAGTAGTCAGAGTTCAATGTACGATATAAAAGAATACATTATAAAACAAACATATGGCGTGCATCGGTATGCAATATATTACTTCTTTCTGATTTTAATATTTTACACTTGCACGATACCTATACACATGTCCTGGGCGATTCTATGTATTCTTCCATCGTAACAGATTTATTTCTGCTCACTATATATAAAAAGTTTGTTTAAAATTGCCTGCAAATTTAGTTGCACGAATATCGACATTAATAGTTGACGGGGCTATTACTGCAAATTGCCACCAACTTTGATTTCACGACACATTTGTATGAAGGTCTAGTCTAGTTAATAACTGTGAAGAAATAGAGTAGTGAAAATGCAATCGCAATAATATGTAACTATTTAATGTATGTAAATGAAGGTAATACGTGCAAAAATCGATAAAATTAAACTTGATATCATACACATTTTACAATTTTGCACCTAGAAATAAAACCGCATTTATATAGTATCTAGTGAACTAGAACTCAAAACTCAGCGAAAGGTTAAATTCTACCTTGTTTTTAAGTATTAACTCCTTCACAATATTAAATCAAACAGATGTTTGTTACTTTAAAATATGTAATGTAATAAATCAAAGCCATGCCCACGTAAAATGTTATAATACATGTAACCCCCCGCATAACACGGTACTTCTATAACACGGATTCGCTCTAACACGGTTTAAGAATTGTGACCATCCCCCTCATAACATGGTACTTTTAAAGCGCGGGTTCGCATAACACGATTTAAGAATTGAGCTAAATCCTAATAAAATAAGAAATATAATAAAACCTATGAAAATCAGACTTTAGTAAAATCAGTGAAATAGTGCAAAAGATAACTAATTTGATATTTATTATTAGAGTTGCATACGTTCTATCGAAACAATTTTTAGGATAATCCGAACAACATGTTTAATATTTCCTAAAAAATCTTCAAATAAAATGAGGATTAAAGTTTAATAAAAATAACTTAACAAGTGTTAAATATATAAATATCATTTTGCTAAAATTTTCGCTAATATAAACTGTTTTGCAAAAAATGATGCATGGATCTGTAGGTAGTACAGAAAACTGCCAAAAAAAGAATCGCGTTGGATAGCACTTATTTGTTAATTTTGACAAAAAAATATCATATAATTCATGTATTGTATATTAATTCTTAAAAAAACATAAATCCCTTGATATATAAGATAAAAGTAGAATAAATATAATGATCTGGCAATCATTTTTATGCCCTTAACTTCCGATGTAGCTTCCGATGTGTAAGCTTAAATAATACCCTTGAGATAAGAAAACAAATATTCATGATCTATAGCTATATTAAATAATAAAAAAATAGTATCTATCTCAAATGTACGTATGTTTCCTAATATCGCTGCATATATTGTGAAGTAATTTCACTTTAATAATCAGAGAAATCAGACTTCAATCAGGTTAATGCATTTCTTGTTGCACAATATTTATCTACTGAATAGACTCGAATAGATATTAAATATATTTTTTGCGTGCGATTAAATCGATTTAAATAAATGTAATATAATAATTTCAAATTCATGGAAATTTTATCTGTTTGTTGATAACGGCGTTTATTTAATAATGAAACTAAACATGCTCATGTTCGTGTCCCTTTTAGTACAATTGTGTATAATACTAGTTACCCACAAATTTGAATTCCAAGAAGTCTTAGAGAAAATAAATCGATGCTAAAGAGAATATTTCATTAAATGCTATATATAATTACAATATTTGTAATTAAAATTAAGCACAATGAGTCAATGACGATATATTTACCTGTTATATTGCAGTGTTTTTGTAGCTTATAATAATAGCGATAAAAACTAGCAAAATAAAATCTATTCAAAATTTTCCGTAAAGCAATTAGTAGATACTAATCAATGTGGTACTAATACTTTTATTATTGAATTGAAGGTAAACGCCATCGTTAATATCATTTAAATAAGCTTATGCAACAATACAAGAATTCTATTGTTTAGTATAATAGCGAGAATTTATATTCTATGTTAGTATAATGAAACATATATGGTCAGTTTAGCATTTTGCATATTGCACCAGAACTATTTGCAGCTAGAACATCTGTAGAAGTAATAAGCATTGAAATCATATTAATATTTAGAATTTAAATCATTGATAACATAAATATGTTTTTGGTTCAAGAAAATTCTTATATCTGAATTTGAAATCTGAATGTAAAAATGAAAGATCAGATATAAAGAAGTTTCAATGATGTTAAGTATACGACAGAAAATAAAGATATTAGTAAATAGTTTACAATCAAATCAATCATTTCAAAATGTCCTCAAACTATGTCACATGATTAATTCTACGCACGTGTTGTTTTACCGTAGATATTGTATAATAAATAATTAATTAAATAACACCTTCTCAAAGAAACAAGGTCAAAATTAAAATTCAACAAACAGACCAATCAATTAATCACAGCAATCTTTTTATGACAACCAAAACAAGAACACGGAAAGTATATTTTTACAAGTTGCATAAGAATTTATTAAATAGGTGAATTTCTTTCATTTGACCCAGTATGTAAATACCATAATACTAAAAAAGATGTGACATAAGTCACTAATTTTTTTTATTTCGTACTCGAGAAAGAGTATGATAGAAAGTAGACACGATGCAACAAACTGGCAGAGCTAGTTGTCATAATCGTAAACTTGAAAGTTATACCGATGTTATAATATTGAGAAGGAGCTGGGATTTTAATAGATATCGTTTTATGACCTACTACAGATTTCATTCTAACATTATTTTTGAAAATTTCATTTAACTTAAATTGTTGGTTAAATCCTACGTTGGTAGACTATAGAGAGTCAAAAATTATAAGAGAGATATCAATAGAAGACGCTTTTGAACTCATTGGTTACATATCTTCAGAATCTTTTTTGTCAATATTTTTTCAATATGATTTGATTGTATTTTGATCTTTAACTTCTGGTGATCCCAAAAATGCCAAAACGCCAATTAACTGTAATTTTGACAATATCCATATCGCATAGGCCTGTACTACAAGCATCATTATTAAAAAAAATTAATCAAATCAGCAAAGAATTGCTGATCACATTGAACGCAATTGACCATAAGAATAATCCAATCACACAAATTACCATCAATGGTTTTAGCTTTTTTTTAGACAACTCTACTGGCTAATAGAAAGAAAATCTAAAATGCCATACAACAATAAATTACAAATCTATAAGTCAGTAGTAATACCAATATGGACTTATGGTAATCAACTATGGGGATGTGCTAGTACGTCCAACATAAAGATTATCCAACGAACTCAAAATAAAATTGTAAGATCAATAGTTGGTACGTTTCGAATAACACCATGGTACGTTTCGAATAATACCATTCATTCAGATTTAAACATACTGACCGTAAAAGAAAAGAAGCAATTCATACCATATGAGATTAGACCAACATCCAAATCCAGCTATGCAATTAATCAAAAATCATGTTCCAACTAGAAAGCTCAAAAGAAAATGGCCAGAAAATCTACTAACTTTATTTAAGCTCTGTTTATATTACTAACATAGAGTATATTTATTAACATAGATTTATTTTGTTAACATTGATTTATTATTAACATATATTTTCTACAGAGGAATTTCTTCAGTGGAGGAGACCATATTTAATGGATCACATAGACTCATAGAAATTTGTATTTCTGATTGTCTATAAGATATAAAGAAAAAAAAAGCTTTTTTTGAATTCGAATTATAACTAACTTTATATATTCACTTCAATTTTCTTCATAATTATTTAAAAATGATTAGCATTTAGGTATTCCAGGCAGTCAATAAGTTCATTTTCATAATTTATGTTAATTTTCATAAAATTAAAAATATAAGTTCAAAATTATGAATGTGAAAGGCTATTATACCCCGCCTTTTTCATATAAGCATACTAGTTGTACATAACATTTTCAGATACTTGATGAGTAGTTGTAATTTTATTATCAAGTAAGAGCGAAGGTGGCATCCATTAATCACGTGTTGTTTTTGGGGAGAGGGGGGGTTTGACAAAAAAATCACGACATATCACGTGGGGGAGGGAGGGGTATAGTAAGATATCACGTGTATTTAAAAAAAAACAAACACTTTCAAAAAAAAAAATTCTAAAATTTTACAGTTTTATCACGTAACTAAAAATACACGTGATGTTTGGTGGAGGAGGGGGTAATTTTGAATATCACCACGTATCACCAAGGGGGAGAGAGGGTCCTAATATCGAAGATTCAATTTAGACCTACACTTTTCGCAAGCCCGGTACACTCCGGGATAAAAGATCTAAATCTGGGACAAATATGGTTTTTCAAAAAACCCGTGACACAAGGTAGAAATCTAGGACTGCCCCGGCCAAACTAGAATGTATGGTCACCTTACTATAACGATTAAACTAAAAACAACTGGTATATACTTTTAAGTTATCGTCCCAACAATGAAAACTCTAAAATCCAAGGCTTCTAAAATCCAACTCTAAAAATGGTGGGTTATTTTTGATCTAAATTAAAAGAAGTAAGTTCTGAAATACACCTACTCCCAAGCAAACGAAGTAGCTCATAGCTTCCGCATGATTGCTAATTACTATTACAATTTGAATATATGATGAAAAAGTGAAAGTCGCTCAGAAAACTATTATTCCCAACTATCTATTATAGAGATGTGCTATAACAGATAAGCTGGTTTCATCGATAAATTGCACTAAGCGTATAAAACTGATTCTTTTCCTACTGGATCTTTTACTAATGTTCGAAATCGGTACAATACGCACATATCATTACATACTATCTCTTTGGCTCAACGGCGTCTTTTATTTTATTTGTTGTACTCCATTGCATCATCGCGTGACATAAATGTTCGCAAAGATTTGTGCTTTTGTAATTCCGGACTGTCATTGTTAAGGTACTAATTTAAATATCATATACATTGTGTAACGGCGCTATTTGATATAACGGTGTTAAATCTTTCAAAAGTTCAAAGAGTTATTTATGGCATATGGCATATTGCATACTTGATTGGTTCCGGTCGTGAATCACATGCATCTACTTTGATCAAAACTAGCCGATGAAGGAAACTGTTTTATTAATGTTCTAAAGTTGTTAAATATTCTACAGATGCCAGAATTTTGAGTGCAACGACTTTTTTAAATTATCTGAAAATATTTCTTCCAGAATACTCTTGATTTTCATTTTCAATCACATTATATGTTACCCAGCTTCCTAACTTAATAAAACGCAGTTTTATTCCAAAAATTGTTAATTCTTAAAATGTCCTATTTTCATTAATTATCATGTCCCGATACTAAATTTTGTATCTGCAAAGATCATGAAAAAATATTCATATCTCAACCTAGAAAGCTAGAGTTGATAGACAATTTCTTGTTGACTTTATTGCATATAACCAAAAAATATAGCTATTATAGCAATATAATTATATCACAAAACACAATTAAAACAAACAAACATTAACATATTATTTTGCAAGTTCTATTAGACATGTATTTGAAATCTAAATCAATAATAATACTATAGTAATAGTCTAATAGTAATAATAAACCAAAGTGCACTGGCGCCAGGGGGGGGAGGGTCACATAATTAAGTTATGTATAGAACATATATTCGCAATACGATTAGAAAACCCTTAATTTTTGGAGTCTTTGACTCCACCGTTCGTCTATAATAAGTTAGATATTGAAGTTATAAAATGTGTTTGGTAACAAAATACTTAAATAAAATCACTATGAAGTAATTTTGTTGCTGAATTAGTGTTCTATCTAAGTCTTAAGATAAGCTCAGAGGGGGAGGGGGGTCATGACCACCGTGGTCCACCCCCTGGATCCGCCACTGCCAAAGTGATTGTTGTATAAACCCTCAAAAGCCCACTATCTACCCCCAAGGTTCTATATGACCAGAAACATATCGAGGTTCACGAAATGTGAGCTAAGCTCAACCATATGTTAATAATATTTAATATTTATGCATCAGAATCATCCAGCCCATTAAATACATTTGCTTATTGCTTATTATATTTTGTTATTTTAAATTCAATTAACAAATGGATGGACTAGTATGTGTTTTATTTTAAGTTATAGTCAGTACTTACTATAACTTAAAATAAAACTGACTTATTGTCAGCACAGTTGGAAATTCACAAAAAATTGGGTCAGTATAGGCTCCCAAAACAAAAAGCATGGAAAGGGGTCTACGACACAAATAAGTTTGGAAATCTATGGTTTAAATTATATCTAGATAACTTCCACGTATTGTTAATTTTATAATATATACGTATTTTACAAATTGATTTTCTAAACGTCAACTATAAAAACCTTCAAACTCTGTATAATTTAACAAATAATTACTAGATAGGTTTGATTACGTAGCTCTATAAATGTGTAAAAATGAAGCTTATCAATATCTTGTTTTAAATAAATATGATATATCAATCAGTTTTTATTAATTAACTAATTCATTTAATTATCAGTTATTCTTAGCGCATATGGTAGCCAATAATACTCAACGTATATGTTGTCTATTTTAAGCCATAATATCAAGATTTAATTGCTAAAACTTGTATTCAATCATATTATAGTTAGTCATTTTAATTTAGTGAAAATTTAGTAGGTTAAGCAGATGGAACTTTGAAGGCAAGAGATAATAGCAGTGCGTTTCCGTATGGTTACGGAGAGCAAATAAACGCATTAAACAAACATTTGTTCACGTTGGTAAAGCCAAAATGGTTTTTGTTTGTTAGGTCTGCTACATTATCTAGGTCTGTTCGTTTAATAACTTTGGTCACGTGTAGATTGCATTCATCCTAAAATGTAGTTAAAAGACTTTTGGAAAACAAAATATAAATTTAAACCTGAACTCTGATCTCGAAATTTAAACAATATTATTTACCAATAGTATCTAAATATAGCTAGTCAGACTTTGAAATTACTAAACTTGCCTACTTCATTGAAGCAATAAATATCAATTATGCGTTTGATAATAACTCAATGAACAGCAGCCGTGATTGAATGTTCGTTTACATGTATACACGCCGTATTTCATATTAAGAATAATTTATTATTTAAACTTTAAAATATTTATAGACGTACCTAAATACCACTGTAGCAAAGTTGCCGGATGTTTGCCATTTGATAAAAACTTAAACATCTATCTATAAAGGATGTGCAATAGTGCCGAAGTTCAGAGAGTTGTTAAGACAAAATTTCGCAACAAAAACAAATAGCTCATGAAATATTGCAATCATTGAGTATTCGACTGTGATATTATAAGAAATTCCGTAAATTTATTCAAGACTACTAATAAAATTCTTGTGAACGAACAATTATCTGATAAGGGAACCCTCAGGTTTACTGTTCTGGGATTCTGATGAAACTTCACATGATAAAATATTATAGGCCTATGAGAAGTGGTTTATTATAAAAATTAATTAAGGCCTATAATATTTTATGGGGCTCAGTTTGACTATCAACTCTATCACCATGCAAAGTATCATCCAAATGCCAGAAGAGTAATCCTGAGGGTTTCCCTTGTGATTGAGTAAGGTTTACTCAAATCTTGAAAATATCAAAAAGTATAGAAAAGTATGACAAAACATTATTGTATTTAGAATTTTGTAATCATACTTTTTTCCAGTTATAGAAAAAATCCATTTCATGTAATTCAGAGGAAAATGATTAA
>NW_020537067.1:61745-94428 GCF_003426905.1 Ctenocephalides felis | reverse complement strand
TATTCAAAAAACTTGTATTTTTATGTTGTGTTTTTAATATTCAAAAAATTGAAAAATTATCAGATTTTGCTTATTTATTTATAGCTTTAACTGGATGGTCACCTAGCACCTCATTACACAGTTAATAAATATAATTTAACATGAAGGGTAGAACGGGGCGCAAAAGTTCAATTTGATTTTAAGTAATTATATTGTGAAAACCAAACCAATTATATCAAAACAAATAATTTTTGTCAAACAAACAACTATCCGACTATGTTCAGTAAAACTCCCAGCTGTTTTTCAACAATTTTTTACCTGATCCATTCTACCCCGACAGACAGAAGGTAAACAATGTCCTATTGTTAATTTTGAAGGTATTTTAAGAAACAATATATAGCTACAATATTCAACCAATGTAGCATAAAAATTCAATTGGTACATTTTTTACAAAGATAACATTTAGTACTTTTTAACAAAGATAATAATTGTTATATATTTTATAAAGATAAAGTGAGAAATAATCACCAGCAGAGTTTGAATAATTATTTAACTTGTCTTGCAAATTTGCTTTTTTTAATTTAATTTTTTTATTTACTATATTTTATGATTTACACCTTTTTCAGGGTAAATGCTCAGAAAGTTCTTTTACACCATCCACATGTATGCTTTTATAGAGCTTTTATTTTCTATTAGAAATTTCTTTCGAATCTACTAGTAAAAGTGCTACTAGTAAAAGTATCACTTTTTTATGAAAGCTGATGAAAGATTAAATATGATAAATGTAATATATACGGGTAAATACGGTTTATTTGTCATAATTACATTAAATATCATATAAATGTCTAATCTGCACCGTGTAAATTTTTTACTAGTAAAAGTAGTTAGCATCACTTATATTGTACAGTGCTGAAGAATGATTAAATACGATAAATTTAATAGTTACGGGTAAATACGTTTTATTTGTCACAATTACATAAAATATCACATAAATGTCTACATCTGCACCATGTATATTATATATTTTCAATAATTTCTAGCAAGGGTCACGTACAACAGTACAACAACCTCAAATCACTTCATCTGCTAATTTAGTCACGTCGTAAAAGTAATTATTAGCAGTTATGAACGTAAATATTAACGCTTACGCAAATAGTGAATTTTATGTCATCAGAATATAAATTTATCAAGCACAAACTTGTCTATTGCTATATTCTAATGATTATACAAATAAGTCAATTAACAGTTAACGTGTGGTGGTCTTTTATGTTTATACAGAGTTACAAATTGTTATAACTGAAAATGTGATACTACATAGTAATATCATGCAAGTTGCAACCTATGGAAGAGGTTTGATTTACATATTGTATAGTATTTAACAAAATTCCTATATTATGGTTTTGAATATATTTGCAAGCGAATTGCACTCATGTAATTCTCGCACGATTTCTGCATACATATAATTCACATACATACATATCACAATAATTGCAATATCAATTTAGATTCTAGTTTCAAACAGTTTAGTATCTATAATGAAATTAATGTTGCAGCAACGTAAAATTTGAAAGCCTTTATTATAGTAGCAGTATTGCAGTTTAGTATTATAGTTTATAGTATTGCATACTATAGCCTGAAAAAAACTCAAGTAGATACTAATTCAGATTCCGATTTGCGTCGCATGTCTTCATTATTAATAAAATGATAAAACTTCTATTCAAGTACACTTTAAAATCCACACTTACTGACAATTAAATAGTATAACGTGATAGTGCTAATTATGCACATTAGATTTATTATTATTAAGAAAGAGTATCATGCTTATTTTTCAATTTGATTTTGTGCAACGGTTATGACCTTTGTCGAAATGCATAGAAAAATACTACTTTATTTCATGCCCTTAAAAATTTTTTATATACATTATAACATCAAAATCAATATAATTTTTTATATAATTTAATAGTTAATATCGTTGTTAATTTTTTATTTTTTATTTTGTTAACTAGTTTTGCTTAGATTTTCTCACATTTTTTTACAATTTTCTATTTCTCTTTGTACAGTTTTGGTCGATAGAGTAATTGTTTTTTGTATTAGATTCAATTAATTACCTTTAGGATAATTTTTCTATCAAAATTTTTTAGTTAGCGGTGTCAGGTTCAGTATTAGAACTTTTTCACAATATTTTATAATTTTAACCGGTACAGTTTTAAAGTAACCGACTGTGATTTTTTCGGTCGATTTAGAATATTTTATTCATTGTCATTTGCGATAACTTTTCACTTGTATTTTATACAAATTTTCTTATATCCCATATATATATATATATATATATATATATATATATATACGTTTCGGGTCTTGATTTGACCCACCTTAAGTGCATACAAATAAATTGAAAGAAACACAAAAAACACGAAAATTGCACGAAAAAATTATGTAAAAAATTGATAAACGTCGAGTTATGACAAAATTTAAATAATTGTAAAATTAAAATAAAAATAAAAAAATATATATATTTTTTATAAAAAAGCTTATTCCAAACGAAACATGTTATCTGTTTGGAGTTTGTGTAACAAGTATATATATATGTATATATATATATATATATATATATATATATATATATATATTAGGGTGGTCCTTAAAAGGGTCATTTTCGAATTTCCTTGCTCCCAGGGGCTCAAATGGTTCCAAATTGATCAAAAACAATTCTCTGAAAGTTTTAGCTCTTAATATTAACATTTAGATAGAGCGCAATTCAATCAAAGTTTGTATGGAAAGAGCATTGAAAAATTTTTGAAAATTTAAAAAAAATGTCTTAGGTATAACTTAGCGACAAATGAATGAGTTTTATTCATTCATTTGTTCACTAAATTACATCTAAAAAACATTTTTAAATTTTTTTAAAATTTTTCCATGCTATTTCCATACAAAACTTTGATTGAATTGCGCTCCATCTAAACATTAATATTAAGAGCTAAAACTTTCAGAAAATTGTTTTTTATCTATTTGGAACCATTTGAGCCCCTGGGAGCAAGGAAATTCGAAAATAACCATTTTAAGGACCACCCTAATATATATATATATATATATATATATATATATATATATATATATATTATTATAGATTTTAATAGGCAATTGATTTATATTGTTCAGCGTTTTATGATACTTTGGATTTTGTTGAAACTTTTACTGCACATTAATATGGGTTTTGCTGGAATTATACAAGGAATAATTCCATTTAGTAATTGTATATTATAAATCTTTTCTATGAATAATTACATGCGCGTATTGTGACATAAAATCGATTGTTCCCATATTCTCAAATGTCTATGTGATTTCAGAAAAAAGTAATTCCATCATATACCATCAGAGCACGTATCTTCTGAATACCATTTACCTGTATTGACACAAAACGTTTGCCTTTCTTTAGGCGATCTGCTTTGCTAATTTATTTCGTTGCAATGCGCGATCTAATTCTTTCTTAATTTACATAACAGTAACGAACGAACGGACATCCAATTCCGAGCAAGTTGTTTAGTAAACTAGATACACGATTGTCTCGTGATGTCACATAGAGCAATGTTTACGAATAAATATCGTTACCGTATTTCCATAATTAGAACTATTGAGAATATACAGTATTATACGGCTGGGAAATTTATTTTCATAGCTTTTTAGGCTTCCTCAAACAAAAAGTTTATGATAATGTTTCTATATTCTTCTAGTGTTAGCCACTCTGTATATCTTCTATTCTGGAAGGTACAAATCCTACACTTATTTTTACATAATTTTGCAACTATTGAAATTACTTGCTATTGCACCTATTTTATCTTATTAACGGGTGATCCATCTAGTGATCTTACGGTTTAGATATTTCTGTAAAGAAAACATATAAAGTATTACACATCTTTAGAAAGGTCTCAAAATTCTTAGTTTTTTTCCATATATCGCATCTTCGAATACCGCACGGTGTGGCCTACAGGCAAGTTGCTATCTATAAATTCCAATTTTTAAATGGTCCACCCTATATAATATTACTATCGTTTTATAAATAATGTAGCTGTGAAAATATATTCTCGAAGTTGTCAATAATATCTAGAAATTTCAAAATAATTTACTCAAAATTATCATTATACCATATGTAGAATATGCTAATATAATTGGTCGGAAAGCGATTTTTATAAACATAATATGCACCGTTTTGATTATTCAACTCTCAAAATGGCCAAAAAAATATTTTAAAAATGTATCAAAATATACTATTATATCTTGATTTGTACTATAATAGTTCAAAATGAACGAGGATTGCTAAATCAGAATAAATAACTGCATAATATATTTCTGCAATATTTTTGGCCTTTATGAATTTCCAAATGTTGAAAAATTATATTCACACACAACTCTCCAGTAACACTATTTGTTTTGTGATTCGTAATTGAGATATTTTTGAATCCATTACATGCAAAAACATTTTATGAAAAATTGATATGTTAATAACTGGTGTCCAACTAGATTTAATAATATCCTTAGTCACAGCAGTCATTTAGATCAGTGATTCTCAAAGTGCTCCATATGGTCCATGACAACGAAAAGGAATTGTTTTTTTAGCTTGTTAATATCTATTTCATTATTATTATGAAGTCAATTAGTGAATGTCTTAACTTAGATTAGTATATTTCCTTCAAATGTTAAATACTAAACGTTAGTACAATAACAAATTCATAAAAAAATGATATCGGCTAAATAAGGGCCCATGGCAAAGTCTAAGGGTTCCACAATTCAAACAAGTTTGGGAATCTATGATTCAGATGTATACCAGATTTAGGTGAGTTGGCCAAAATGCTATCTAGAATTTTCTAGATTTTTTTCTACAAATAAAGGTAACATTGTTATGATAATTAGGACCTTTTTGAAGTACAAAAGTTGCCAAAACAGAATAGTATTTTTAAAATATTGATTTAAACCTTTTTCATCACTTTGTTTAACGAAATATATAAAAAGCTTCAACTTGGCATTTAAAACTTGATTGACAATACAAGGGCTTGAAAGACAGCATGTGATAATAGTAATTAATATCATCAAAATTATCGTATAAAATTCAATTAAAAGAAAAACAAGTTTCACTTTTCTATAATTATAATTATAATATATTATTACAAATTGTAATTATAAATTGTTGCATTACATTTAATTATCTTGATATCTTGGCAAAGTTACTTAATACAAAATAATATAAAATTTATAGTACGGAAAATTGTGCAATTATAGCTTAGAATTCATACAAAATTAACAATGTATAGATATGATAATGTTTAATTATATTTTATTTTTTGTTTTATTATTTATTTTTTTAATTTTAAAACTAATTTTTTGGGACACACCTTTCTTGTAGATTAAATTATAAGAAATCAATGGATACATCGAACGCTACCTTCTGATCAGCAAATGATGGCGATTTAAATATTGAAATACAAATCAATTTTTTTTTAATTTTATTAGTTTTATTAGCGTCAGATACGGTTCTTGCTTATATACCAAATTTTATTTGAATTTGATTTAATTCAATTGGACTGTAATTCGTATGGTAAGCCCTACGCGGTCTCAGGTACAGTTCATTTACGCTCTGATTATTCATACAATTCACATCATCTTGTTATTTTTCACTTCCTCATAATTACTTTATACAGGCGATCTTTGTGAACATAATACGCGCTCTTTAGATTATTCAACACACAAGCCATCTTAGTAATTATAACTTAAGTTATGCGATTAATTATTAAAATGTATGGGATTAAAACTATTATTAACAGTGTTAACTTGTCATTTTGAAATAAAGTATGTGAGACTGATGACATTACATAGCTGTAGGTAAAGGATTATTAGTATGGCACTTGTGATGCACACGAATATAAAATGGGTATAATTGTGTTGGCGTATTTGTTTTGCGGAAATGTCCAGGAAAGAAGATTTTCATATGAGATAATTTTAGAGATCTATGACCTCATGTGGAAATTTGATATCGTACCGCTTGATGCAGAGCTGGGTTTGAAACTGGGACTAGTTCTATTCCAGTTCTTACAGAATACGATACAAGTTCAAAATATTTTGAATAAGTTTAAAATTCTGGAGATTATTATGTCATAATGCTATTAGAAAAGCTATTATGAGAGAGTTGAATTTATCTTTGTTTCTGTTTACATAAAATTTAGGGACCGATACACCGTAAAATAGACGTAAATGTTATGGAAAGGCTATGTTTCGTAGCAGTTTTTCATATAACTAACAACCGTCATAATTCTATGTTTTTAAGTCGTTTTTGATAGAAAATCTATCCTAGAAATCGCACAAACATCAAACGCCAAATCTTATCATAAGTGCATCTGTATGATGTGGCATGATAAAACAAACATGAAGTAAGATTTTATGATCGCACAACAAATACATAGCATTTTGACAGTTTTTAGTACCATTTTATATGAGAAGCGCTACCTAACATAGCCGTGATTTAACATTGGTCTATTTTACGTCTAAATCAGCCATTTACTTTAAGTGTCTACTAATACTTTTTGATTCATCTTTTTGCCATCAGTCTAAAGAACAATACTTAATTTGTATCTACTCTTGTCTTCAAACAGAAAAAAATTATATCTTAGGATGAATGTTTACTCGTGTTAAAAATCTGTTATTAAGCTGAATTTAAATGTTTATTCTGCGACATAACGGAAAACAATCCATTTTATAGCGTAATCCTCTAATAATAGCCATACAGATGTAGGTGTCTGGGAAACAGTACCGAAAAACTAAATTAGACCAATTTGCCGAACAATGGGAAATGTTTTAATTTCGAATTTAATTGTCGTATACGAGCGGGAATGCGTGCGCCAGTTTTTTTTTATTTATAGCCGAATTGTTATTTAATTTTCAAACCGACTACCATATTAACATGAGAAGATATAGCTGTATATATGCTTTGTATGATACTTAAATAAATCAATGTGCTAATTAATTTATACATTTTAATAATAGTACTATAAATATGGTGGATCTTAGAATTATGTCAGGAATTTACTTACTTAAAACAATAGTTGTAATCATAACGTCCGTTCGTTAACAACTTCACGGATTCTTATTGAATACGATTTTCATATTAAATACGGTTATTTTTGATACAAATAATGAAAATTTAGAAATTTTAAACGGAAAGTATAATATTTTAATCAAGTAAAATATGTTAAGAAAACTTTACAAATTGATATTTGACTTTACAATTGATTGATAACTTTACAGATATATAACTTTACAATTGATTGATTGATTGATTGTTTTCTCATGAAAATTATTTCTACAATTTTGGCTCGAGCTTTTTGGCCAGTTGCTTTTCAGACGGTTTTTTGAATATTTTGAATAGTAATAAAATTGTCTTGGTTTATTAACTTCACAAAGGAAAAGTTTATGACTTCCCCAGAAAATTAAATTTGCTGATTTTACGTTTTCTCGACGTTTCCCGTGATTCTGAACCATTTTACATCAAAATTGGATATATCTGTATGAGTTTATGTATGTATACCCTAGTAGAAATGTATCGTGGCTAGAGGGCTAAAAGATCGTGGCGCAATATTCGAATCTTGTATTTGGATGGGCCGGACAATATTTGTTTTCTAAATTATGGAAAATTTGGAAAATTCATGGGAGAACTGTTTTATATGGTTTATTACAAATAAAAAACATGTTTCCCATCTGATTTACACCTCTAATTTTATATTTACACGAATAATACATAATTTTTAAATGAGGGCATAATCGTAGTTTTTTCTGGGCGTCCAAGATTCGTTTTTCCAGTATTATCGAACTTGGGAAATACGTGGTATTTATAAAGGTCACGAAAAAAATTAACTTTAAATAATTAATTAGCACCAAAATCATGATTAAAGCTTTTAAAAAGTCATATGCTCGATCGCAATTAATAGTTTGATACATTTTTCTTATAAATTCAATATAAATTTTAAATGTGGGGGTTATGCATTTTTTTCTGGGCAACCACGATTCGTTTCTTTAGTATTATCGAACTTGGGAAATATGTGGTCTTTATAAGGGTTACGAAAAAAATTAACTTTAAATAATTAATTAGCACCAAAATCATGATTAAAGCTTTTAAAAAGTCATATGCTCGATCGCAATAATAGTTTGATACATTTTTCTTATAAATTCAATATAAATTTTAAATGTGGGGGTTATGCATTTTTTTTCTGGGCAACCACTATTCGTTTCTTTAGTATTATCGAACTTGGGAAATATGTGGTCTTTATAAGGGTTACGAAAAAAATTAACTTTAAATAATTAATTAGCACCAAAATCATGATTAAAGCTTTTAAAAAGTCATATGCTCGATCGCAATTAATAGTTTGATACATTTTTCTTATAAATTCAATATAAATTTTAAATGTGGGGGTTATGCATTTTTTTTCTGGGCAACCACTATTCGTTTCTTTAGTATTATCGAACTTGGGAAATATGTGGTCTTTATAAGGGTCACGAAAAAAATTAATTTTAAATAATTAATTAGCACCAAAATCATGATTAAAGCTTTTAAAAAGTCATATGCTCGATTGCAATTATTAGTTTGATACATTTTTCTTATAAATTCAATATAAATTTTAAATGTGGGGGTTATGCATTTTTTTCTGGGCAACCACGATTCGTTTCTTTAGTATTATCGAACTTGGGAAATATGTGGTCTTTATAAGGGTTACGAAAAAAATTAACTTTAAATAATTAATTAGCACCAAAATCATGATTAAAGCTAAATTAAATATAAGATTAATATAAATAAACAATATTTACTCCAAATTCAAAATTATTATTTAATCCACATTTAAAAATATTATTTAATTCATATAAAAAACAGAATTTAACTCATTGATAATATCTTAGCTAATACATAGCTAATCATTGATCAGCTCGATCGTAATTAACAGTTTGATATAAATTTTATATGAATTCAATATAAATTGTAAATATTATATTCACATTTATTTTTTCTTTATTATCGAACTTGGGAAATAAATAACATTTACATTGGTCAAGAAAATAATCAATGTTAAATCATCAATTAGTGCCAAAAAATCCATTATTAAACGTGAAGATATGAAAAATTTTCATTTTCGATTTCGAATATCGATTTCGATTCTCGTTCCATTACTATAACAACCCAACGGGACGTTAAAAAAATCAATAAATATTTTAACTATATAATATGTATGTTTTGACATTGTATGTATGTCATCATTCAGTAAGTTAGCAAATTCTAAAGCAAAATTATACAAGATTGTAGTAGTACAAAAGTATAGTAGTAGAATATATAACAAACTTAAATAATGTCAGTACAGCGAGAAAAAAAATACAATTTTAAACAAAATGTTTGATGAAAAAAAAATCAAAACTTCGAATAAAATAAAAGTTAAATAATGAAATTTTGTGGTTATCCACAAGACTTGCTTAAATTTGTTTTTTCCTGGTTTGGTATGTATTAATATTATTTAAATCTGTTATATCTACTAGTAATATATCGATTTATATTTATAAATTTAGACGTTTTATATTTATTCATTTAGAATAATAACATTCTGAAATTGCATGTTATATATGGTGTATGCTATACATGTATGCATATAGTGAACATGTGGTTGCTTCGTGTACGATGTCTCTTTCTTTTCGTCCTTTGGCCTTCGTAAAAGGACCCTACGCATATACCTGAATATATAGCAGTTGTTGCCGAAACAATTTTATACGTGATTTATGAACTAATATTATGTCATTGCAATTTCGTTTCAATTACATATTTTTACATTCTTTTCAGTAGCAATTATTATTTATATTACTTACTTGTTATTATTTATATTAATGTTATTCAAGAGTAAAAGCTTGATTAAAAAATTAATTTAAAGGCAAAAGATGATTTTTTCAATTTATTATTGTGTACATAAAAGAAGAGTGTGATTATAAAAAACCTTTGTTGGTTAGTTCTTGAAGAAGGAAAGAATCCATAAGCCCAAAACGTAAAATAAATTAAGTGTAATATTAATTTTGATTTGTGAAGATAAAATTTATTTAATATAATTCAGAAAAAAAAATTAATAATAAATATAAACATTAAAAATTTTCTAAATGTAAACATATTTGATATAATGATAATTAATAGCAATTTTATTAATTTTGTTTTAAATATTTTCTAAGTAACGTTTCACTGATTATGCAATTTACTAACTTTCTCATATTGAAATGAATGATAAGGGAGTTATGGATATACTTTACTGACAAATTAATGAGCGTATACTTCGTAACATAAAATGATACAAAAACATCAAAATACATAAAAATATGTTAGAACCGCCCTTTGATTAACAATGCTCTAAGTCTATTGCATCACCAACGAACAAATCGCAGAGCCTCGCATTTTTCAATAGTATGAAATTCGTTACGCAGTGCATTTAGCAATTCTTGTTGAATTTAGAATTTATTATAATATTAAAAAATATTCATAATATATAGTAAGTCTGGAAAAATGAGAATATTTAGTGAAAAATAAAATGATCTGTGATATCAAATAATAATTGGCTAAGAACATATTTTGTGAACAGTTTATAATTAAAATCAAGCGGTTACACAATTTTGAGTTTTATGGTTAAAGTACGTAAGTATATTTATTACTTATATTATATAAATCAACATACATATTTAGTAAACAATGACGTGTTTTATATATTCTAGATTGAGTAAATTGAAATGGATGTAAGATCAGCTGTAATATAAAAACTGTCACATAGCAAAAATGGATTTGATAAAGGTAATAAAAATATTAACAAACTTATTAAATGCAGACTTTTCAATAATTTATTATCGCTTTTGAATATTTGATGTTCGTATTTCCATCAACAGTTTTTTGTTTTAATTTAAAATTATAATTGTACTGTTTTAAATTAATGTTAACATTTTATATTTACTGTATTTTTAATTATTTCAGATTTAACTGTGATCGAGTTCTAGAAATATGAGTTTTCAATAAACTACAATGCCAGAAATGTTTTTATATTAAAAGCTAAGTAATTGAATTTATTATGAGTTTATAAAATCCATATATTCCAGAAATACTGCTAAAAATATTAATATATTTTATCTTATTTCAGGTGTAATCGTGATCGAATGCAAGAAAATGTTAAAATATGTGTGAAAATAATATAAGAATATCCAAATAATATAAGAATTTCCATCACTAATTAAAATACTTATAAATAGACAATTAAGGCGATAGGATTAACAAAGATGAGATTATGATTTACCATTAAGATCCTCCAAATTATTATAATGACTGAAAATATTTTGATTGTTCTATATCTTATTATCATAAAATAATGTGTAATTGTTAATAAAATTATTAAGATTCAATACATAAACTATTTAAAAATGTATGTATTCATTTAGAATAAATAAACTTTTATATCAATGAGTTAATACTGTTTTTCTATATAAATTAAATAATATTTTTAAATGTGGGTTAAATAATAATTTTGAATTTGGGGTAATATTGTTTATTTATATTGAGCTTATATTGATTTTTTATGTGGGGTAAATATGTTTATTTATATTAATCTTATATTGGTTTTCAATATTGGGCTTATATTAGTATTGAATGGGATTTTAATATTGTTTATCAATATTGTTTTTTTATGGGGCCTATATTGTTTTTAATATTGGATTTATATGGGAAAATGTTAACAGAATAATATTATAGCAATATTGGTAAACATATAGAGCCCATAAAAGTACAATATTGCGCCACGATTCGTTTCTACTAGGGCAAATAGTTTACTGTGAAGCCATAATATTATACATGATATATCATTAATTCTACTAAACTTTTTTACCTGAAATTAAGTCAAACCAATAAAGCTCTCCCTTATCCCTTAATTAAATAAGATTAACTCGAATCGAAAATGTCGCTGCCCTTAAACTAGTTACACAAAATCCATTAAACTTTAGTTTGAAACGACCCGAAAGTTTATTGGGTTCCGTACCAAACAACACTCTGGTTATGTGAACAACCTCAATCAAATGTTTCAACTTCATTATTAGGTACACGAGAATTATTATGTCAACATTTGTAGTTTTCGAGTCGAAGTTGAAAATGTTTTCATTCAGTTACAAAGTTGGGGTTCATGTGACTCGAAATGTGTTTGACTAGGATTGCTGGCATGCTGGGGGTCTGAAATGTAAATACATACTAAAACATTTATATTTATATATATATATATATATATATATATATATATATATATTAAATTTGTCAAAGATTTGGAGAATTATTTAAAAAAAAAATATTATTATGATAAGAGTCATGTACTAACAAAGCAGAATTTCGTTTATTAACGCAAAGAGGCTTGAAAAAGAAATACAGATTCAGCAAATTTTCTGAGGTCAACATTCTTTTTTTTATCAAAATAATAGGATTTTTGGTATTAAAAGTATGGTTTAAATTAATGACATGCTCCGAAAACATTGTCTTATACTGATTTGGATTTTTCGAATTACAAATGTGTTGGTTCATTCTCTTGTAAATATGTTGCGAACTTTCGGCAATATAATTTACTGAATGCTGACACACAATCGTGTCGAAATGTATAAATAAATAGTTCTTTATTTAATGTTTCTTTTATTTTGACAATTGGCTGGAAATTAACACTCAAAAATATGTCTCAACGTCGAACAAAAATATCTAAAAATTATATATATATATATATATATATATATATATATATATATTATATATATATATAGTAATATTGAATTTCTGCAATATATATTCCAATTGATTATGTTCCTAATAAACATTCGATAAAGATATTTGCTGGGTAATATCACGATAAACGTCACAAGATAGATAAGTTATCTCTATTCACACAAAATTATCATCTGTGAAATCAATAATCAATAAATCAACGTCATATTATTTGCAACGTTATCGATGCGATACTCGAGCTGTAATATTTCTGATATTACTTTAAAAAAATGTAACGGAAATTTGTGAATCAATTATATTGAATAATTTCAACTCAACTTCAAATGTTTATTTAGTAATCCAATTTTTATCAAGAATTTCAATTTCAAAGTTTTCTTTCCATGTATATATTTCAAAGTTCTTTTGATTAAAACTGTTTCGTTAAAAATTCTTTGAAGAAAAAATGAACTTTAATGCTGTATACATCAAATTCAATTTCTCTCTTATATATAAAAAAAGAAGTTGTCAGATGTGAAAAGAACCGCCGTGTTTACAAAGATTTGTCTTTGAAATGAAAGGATTTATTAATATTTTCATGTACAAAGCTTTGAAAATACTCATTTCTGACTTATTTACTGCTTGTGGATACATGAAAGTTTTATTTGATGTCTTTTGATGGCAGTAAATTGCACAACTGTTAATGAATGGAAATAACATTTTATTAAATACATAGTAAAACATAGACATATACTATATAATAAAAAAGTAAAAATATACGTTCAAGGAAAAAAATATTTTGTTCTGTCTGTTGTTGAGTTTTCAAAATAATGACAAATTCATACATGTATAGACAAGATTTTTGTGATTTTATGATGTTTTAATAAAGTCCTGATATTTTCCAGAAATATCGAGAAATACAAAATTAATTCTAATCCGAGATTTGCGATTATGCAGTGGAATGCCCAATTGAAATTTGCCACAATAAAATTAGATTTCTACTGCAGATACAGATGTAATTTTTTTACGATTTTAATGAAATGGATTGGTCTAAAGAAACACTTTAAAATATCATATTTATGGTAAATCTTCAAACATTTATTCAAGCTTTGAATAAGAAGCTGTATTTTAGGACATGATACAGTTATGTATAATTAATACAATTACAGGTCATATTTATCGGACAAATATCAATTAAAAATTCCATTGTTTAATTTTTTACGTAAATTTGTCCTACTCTAGACAACCTTATATCGTGCAGTAGCAATGTTCATTTGCACTTGGAAATATAGAACAAAAATATGTTTACAATAAAAAATGTTGACTTTGGGTACTGCTGTGTGAAATGGCAATGGAAAATCACTAACACTCATCTTCACTAAATTGATTTGGAGTTTGACTCAGCTCATTGACTTGCCTTAGAATAGTAGTAGGAATTATTATCTTAATACTTATGAATTATGTCAATTTACACGTATCGAGCAATTCAAGCAACTTGCCACTTGCACCCAGTTTTGTTCTGGTAAATATACTAATACAAGCATATTTCTATTTAGAAAGTCAAGTTTGGTTCTAAAGTACATACAATCTGTAAACTTTGATCTAGGAGACTCTAAAACAGCAAACTAATGCTAAGATTACATCAATTTGCTGTCAAGCACGAAGTGCTATGTGACATCAAAAGTATAACTTGTGTGCACTTTTTTTTAAAATCCCGACTGAGAATTTTCTCTAAAAACGTAGTAAAGAAGATGTGAGATGGCAATAAAATGACTCCGAAGATGTATTCTAGGTGCATTTTTAAAATTTATTAGTGCAGTGAAAAGTGTACTTTAGTTGCATATATACGGGAGTTAAGGGCTTGTTGTAAGATAAGTTATAGTAATCGTCAAAAAATGAAAAATGGACACTTTTGTATATCTTTACGTTTTATAGGTTTCTGAACATTTTGGCATACATTCTAAATGTATGGACTAAAGTGGATACGAGTATTCTGCTTTCTTTTTCAGGTGTTGATAAAGACAGATCCTCCCGTTTGGGAGAACAAAAAAATACTGAACAAAAAAATGTATTAACAGTTTTTCATTTTCAGCACTTTTTGCTCTATACAAAACATACTTTTCTGTAAATGCAGATCCAGCCTTTTCGGAGATACGGATTAAAATTGTAAAAAATAGCAGTTTTTAATAATAAAAAAATATTTCGCTTGTGTTGATAGTGCGAGAAAATGATTAATTTTTGGGGAAGGCATTTTTTTTTCAATCCCAGAATTTTTTTTAAATATCGAAAATAATTCTGATTTTAATTATAATTCTAGCGAAAATTCTTGAAAATAAATAATTTATACTATGTATATGCAAATGTACTTGAAATAAATAATTTTAACTTTTCAATGCAATTTATATAATTCTTAGAAATATGAGATAAGGTCTCATAAGTCTAACTTTGCTTAATTAAGTTAGAAGTAGTGATTTGTTTTTGGCAGAGGCAGGTCAAGCCGTTTCGGAGATAAGGCGCTAAATGTGCAAAAAACGGCTGTTTTTTGAAAGAATTAAGCATCCGATTTAAATGATTCAAAAAACTTTCTGCTTGTGTTGTCCCAATTGCTTTTGGGATTATTTTTATTTAAAAATTTAATTTGTTTTTCTAAACATTTTTTTTGTTTATCGAAAATAATTTGTATTTTAATTTCAATTCTGGCTAAAGTTCTATAGCTCCTTATATATTTTAAATAAATAACTTTAACTTTGCAATTTAGTTTATACAATTCTTATAAATATTAGACAATGTCTCTCATGTTAAATTCGAATGATTAAGTTTTGTTTATTTACTTTTCCGTAATACATATATAAAACGTCGTCGTCCAATTCAATATTTTGTCTATAAAATTCAATAATGAATATTACAGTATTTATAATAATCTACTTGAAAGCATTCAACATTATTTGAATATTTCGTAACGGTACGGGAAGTTACAGTAATTTGCCTTAAGGCATAATGCCATACACGACTAATGTACTTTTTATGTAAACATATGGAAGCATTGTCGTCAAATCAATAAGCTCCTATAATTTGTTTACAAAATACGAATAATAAAAGTATAATAATCAATTTAAAAACATTTATAATTTCTCGAATATTTCATTACAGTACTGGAAGTATCAGGAATTCGCCTTAAGGCCATATTATGCACTACTACCTTTTTTGTTTTATGAACTCATTTTATGAATTTATTTGAAATACTGTACGTAGATAATCAAAGAACGCTAATCCAATATTTTGGCCCTTTCTACAGCTTTTCAAATATCCCATACAATTCATGCATCTATACTAGAACACCCTCTTAATTCTTCAAAATCCGCCACTGTCTTCCTCACTACATACGTTATGCGTACTGAACAAACTGATTTCCAATAATTTATTTCAATAAACAATTAATAAAAATTCATCTCTCATATCACGTGTGACATTAATATTATTTATTCTTGATTGAAATTTTCCACAAGTGTCGGTTATCATCATCAGCTGGTCCACGGCGTCTACTACGCAAGGTCAAGTTGAAACTTGGCAGATTATCAGATATCTTTTCAAGGCGATTCGATAACTGGCTGACATTCCTATTGAACTTTGTCATTAGAATTTGACATCGATTCCAGATGGAAATCGATGGTAAAAGATATATTAGTTAGGTGCAAGGGGCATTTTGAGGTTGCGTGCACTTCCTGGATATGTACTAGGGTTTATACAAAAACCGACATTTCAGAAAAACGGTTTTCAAATTTTAAATTTTCCAGAAAACCAGTTGATGTGGATTAAATGACTTTGAAAATGATTATTCGTTATTCATGCATCATTTTCACATACAGATTATAAATATTTTTATGATAGTGAAATAAGAGTTTGAATATTGATACATAATTGTTAATGTAAATTTTAATTCTAGAAATAATTAAACAAAACCCCGAGTTTATTCTATTCCGAACAATTTTAATCAATTAATTTCAAATATTTACTTATTTTTTAGTTAAATGAAATATGATTGCTAAAAGCTGAGAAGCTAAATAAAAAATACTCTCTCACTTGCAACCGAACTAAAGTGTGATATAATAATTCTGGAAATTTTGTTCTTCTATTTGTGGCTTCTAGGGCTAAAAACTCTTTTTTTAAATTTGAGTAGACGTCAACAAGAAGTCGCATTGATCTAAATTAATATATCCATTGATATAATAATCTAAATTAATATATACATTAGACAAAAGATAACTCAGAACCTTTATGGGATAGAACAGACTGATATGATTCCAAATTTTTTCGAACCGATATGATTCCAAGTGTCAAAACGCTTGCTTCCATCTAGTATATTTGTCATTTTCCATTTATACAATAAAAACCGGTTTTATCCGCTAAAACACCGGTTTTCGAATTTCATAATTTTTGTCAAAAAACCGTTTTTCAAAACCGGTTTTTGAAAACCAACAAACCCTAATATGTACTATGTAGTGAAAGTAAGTAGTAGTCGAAAAGATTGATTCATCCAAAAAATTTCACTCGATTTGTCTCAATTTAGTCTAGTCCCAAAGATGGGCTTTTAAAAGCTGGATATATATTAATTATTGGATCTCTTCTGATATGTAAAAACAAACACTTTTTAATATTTATTGTTTTTATTTTAAATTTAGTGATAAGTTTATTATTGTTAGCGGTTCAATCATAACTGACTCTTCCGCTCAATAATAATCCGTTTTTTCTGATTCCACCCTTATTGTACGATTTATAAAAGTTTTATATTAATGCTGAATTTGGTACTAAACTTACAAACTTAAAATCTTTTAATTTTATCTTGATAAAAATTGGATAACATAAAATATTGCTTAGTACATAATAGTTCTCAACAAAGCAGACCAACTTGGAAAATTTTAAATTCAAACACTCTTAATTCTCTAAAATTTGGACCGATTGTGTTATAGTTAAACGTGGTCCTAAAAATGTGATTTACGTGTATAGTTCCAAAAATTGAATGTACAAAAATAATGAAAAAAATACCTACTTTTACCGAAAAATGGTGACAGTTCGACCAAAGCTCTATGTTGCACTTTAAAGCTCGTAATTTCCAAACTGCATGGAGTATTGTATTCCTAATATTAGGAGTATCTATATCTAGAGCACGGTACTTTGTAATATGAATATATATATATATATATATATATATATATACACATATATATATATATATATATATATAACATGGATATTATATACATTGTTCCCGAAAGCGCCAAAGGTGAAATAAGTAATTACGACGTGTAGGGAAGATACGTCTCAGCTTATGCATATAAATTTTAGAAAGGTTTATTTAATATAATAGTTTTGTATACTCATGTTAATATCATCATATATAAATATTTATTCGAAACCTTACAGTGAATCTGTGGCAAAACTTGTATTAAAATTCAAACTTCTTACAAATAAACCAGTAGGCATACAAAAATATTGGGAATGTATTTCCACGAATGCAACTTCCATATTATAAATTAAAAATAACTATTTTCACAAAAGACTTTGTGAGTAACAATGATAAAGGAAATTCAATAGCATTTCTTCAACAAGATTGTAGTTCATGTGAAACTTTGTGAAATTTTTCAAAATATTTTTTATTACTTAAAAAGCAATCCAAAAGCAACTGATTGTATCACAAAGAGATGATTGATTTTTCGAAATAATTTTTATCAGAACTTTTTTTCAATTAAATCCATATTTGTATAAATTTTATTTAGAATGAAGTATAGTCGGTTTAAAAAACTGTACTATATAGTTTTAAAATGTTTAGGGTTTTTCGTATCATTTCAGTATTACTGATGACGATTACTTGAATATAGAATTTATTCATAGTAAAGTTCATATTTATTTTATTTACGTCATTCAATTAAATAATTATTGATAATTCTCCCGAAACTATTCTCAAAATATAATGAAATTCTATTAAATAAGATAGTTTAATGCTCTTGGTATATTTATTTCAAATGCAGATAACATTATTTATAACAAAGTCTAGATTACTAGCTTATTTTTTAATATCGACTTTCAAATAACATAATGATTATTTTATTATTGATAATAATTAAATCAATACAATTTTTTGGTATCTGAACCGATAATCTCTAATACTAATATTACATATGTTTTCAGAGAGTTATAAGTGATTAAATTGTTCAATATATACCTAAAATTTATATATATATATATATATATAAATATATATATAGTTAATTTTTCTTCATATTCTCATTAATTATTTTTATTTTAAAAAATTTTTAATATTATTTTTATAATTTTTAATATTTTGTGATATATTTTTGTATTTTTATTTTTAAGTCCACTTCTGTGCTAAATTTATTGTTGTTATTACAAATTTATGTTTTCATATTTATATAAAATCATATTTTCAGAAATTTATACTTTTATAAAATTATGTCTATTTTTCCATTTTTGTATAAATTTCTACTGCCATTTTTTTATAGATTTTATTTTTATAATATTATGATTTCGTAAATACAATTCTTTATCACATTTTTGTATATTCAAATGTTTAAAAATTCAAAATTATACTTTTTAATTTTTTTATACATTCTAATTTTTTAATTTTCATTTATGATAATTAATAATAATGTTACTTGTTTAGAATTTTCAAATTTTTCTTTGTTCAAAATTTAATATATTAAATTTTTTGTAAAACTTATATTTTCATTAATTTATAATTTGAAAAGTTTATATTGTTGTTAATATTTATTCTTGTAAAATTTGTACATACATAAATTTATTTGTTTAATTAATTTTTTTTTGAAATTCACATTTTTATAACTTATTTTTCCCTAAATTTTACAAAGCATTGTTTAGCGAAGATTTTATTATTAAGACATAAATCACATTTAAAAATAAAAATTCTGCAATTAAAACTTATTAAAAAGCCCTTTGTACAAAGTGTAGAATATCAAAGGGCATCTCTCCTTGAAAATATTAAGCAAGAACCTGGCAACAAAAGTTTCAACTCTTGTTTCGGAATCTTTGAGGTTTTAATTAAGGGGGTCTCCTCATCAGTCAGTTTCAAAAAATCGATTTTTTTATTTTTGCTTCAATCGTTAGATTAATTATTTAAGAATATTCTTGCAAAGTTTGAGAGTCCAACTCAAACTAGTTTAGGATTTACAGGTCCGAGTAGAGTCGCGCGTGGGGCAAGCGCCAGTCAGCCGCGCAACTTTAAAGCTTATTTTCCGAAAACCGATTTTTGTAAAATTCCGTGCACGATTAAAAATGAACCATAAAAGCTACATATACAAGTAAGACACCGTTTTTTAGATAATTTTATTGTCCATAGATTGAACTAAAAAATGTATTGAAAATTTTCATTTTACAATGTTGTTAACGCAATTACTCCTTAAAAAGCCCTAAAAAAACAGTACTTTTTTAAAAAAATGTTAAAAATGTTTAAATTTCAACTTTGAGCCACCATAATAGTCTATGATATGCAGAAAAGCCTTCTGAATAAGAAGTATTTCCATTTTTAGTTTCAGATAAAAATTACGGGCTGTACCTTGCACGGAGTTTGAGTTGTCAATCGCGAGCTGCTGCGCAAGATTGTTTATAAATCAGCCATTTTTATTTATTTTGACATACAATAAATTTTATTTTGTTGAATAAATACGTGTTCAAAACTATGCAAAAGATCTTTTGTTTCTCTTGTTGTTTTCATGTTCAAAAAAAATTCTGAAAAATCCCTTTTTTTGTAAGCTACTGATGAGGAGACCCCCTTAATTTTATATTTAATTTTGATACGGAATTTGTTTTCATGTGGTTCAGAAGACTTATAATAATACAAAGGTGAATAAAAAGGTTGAACTAAGAAAATCTGTAAGTTCAATTTGTAATGAAAAATATACTATTTGAGTTTTTTAATATGAAACTCTTTATTTATATATGTATATTAGAGTGGTCCTTAATATGAATGTTTTCGAATTTTCTTGCTTCCAGGGACTCAAATACTTCCAAATTAATTAAAAGAAATCCTGAAGATTTTAACACTTAATATTAACTTTTACATGGTCAGCACTCCAACCAAAGTATTTTGGTTCTTCTTTCTAAGTAAATACATATTTTATAAAATATATCAAATTTTTGTTGTAATTATTATGTATATTTATTTTAAGTTATGAAATTTTCAAAAACAAATAAAATTCTACTCATAAGAAACTTTGGTTGGAGTGTGGACTATCTTAAAGTTAATATTAAGACTTAAAAATTGCAGAGATTTGTTTTTTATCAATTTGAAAGTATTTCAGCCCCCGGGAGCAAAGACATTTGAAATATCCATATTAAAGACCACCCTTATATATATATATATATATATATATATATATATATATATTTCTCAATTCATTACGTGAGGGTCCAGCAAGATTATACAGAAAATGTTTTATTCAGGACATCCTTATTGCCTGAATATGAGTTAATAAAATAGAAAGGACAACTAAGTATATATGTCATTCTGTGGTAACAAGCACGCAATTATATCATGACAGATGTCTAGACGATCCCAAACTATAATCCTTGCAAAAGGAATATTTCGTCTAGATGGAAGGGTGGTCTGCTATGCGATTTGTAGTTCTTTTCATTTCAAATTCATTCACACACACACTGTGAGTTAAAATGAACTAATAAGACCCAAAACTGCTAAAACTTCAGGGAGGTCTTATGTTAAGACAAAATGCCACTTACACCTGGTTCATTTTTGACCATATTCAACTTTTTGGTGAAAACTAGGGGAATAACTAGGGTCAGTTGAATATCATGGTATTTTGACCGTTTTTTTTGTAGAAATTAAACCAATCTAATAAAATTTAATGTAATATTAATATTTAAACATTTGAAAACGACAATTTAAGCCAAATGTATAGGATTGATTAAAACATGTTTTAAATTGATAGCCGAAACGATTCACTATTATAGAAATGTTAGCACATCTTCTTATGTAAAATTTATTAAATGCTGGTCAATTTTTTCACTATAAATAGAAATAAAATTGAATAGTAAATAATTTCAGTCAAAAACTGCTTTTAATCACTCGATATTTTCTGTTAAAATTTTTTGTTCGAATTAATCAAGCAAATTGAATCAATCAAGCATAATAACTCGAAATCGGTTTTTCTGGAAAAATACTTTTCAAAATCGGATTTCTAAAGTGTTGGTTTATGTATGAACCCTTATGAAAAAATCACAAGAACAATTTCTAAGCTTTTCAAATGCAATTGCATTCAAGGACAGCTTTTTAGTTACTCATATATGATTTTAGAAAACAAAAAAATCAACAACTTTTCTTAAAAAAGTGTTCGCAAACTTTTTAAATATTGCGTTTCATTAAGATCACATTTGTTAAGAATTCTTTATGAGAATTTATTTCCATAATTTCGTATTCCATATTTATAATATCTTTAAATATTGACCACAATGCTTTATTGGCTATCGATTTTGCGAAAGAATTCATAATATTCCAGTTCGTGTTTGAATCGAAAAAGGAATTTTTCGAATTTATGACAAAGTATATGAGAACAGAGAAAGAATCCTTGAAATTTCTTCTACAAAACTGTGGGTAATATATTACCCACTGTGGGTTGTGCGGATAAGTTATGACAAAATCGGAAATAATATATAAGGGATAATATATATATATATATATATATATATATATATATATATGTTTTATCTCCATTTTTACTTCCTAAAAATCTAAAACATCAAAGGAGCGTTTCATTGACAAACGTTGCTCAGAAAATAAATTGTAACGATTGCAATGGTTGTTATATTAGGCAAAAATTCGCAAAATATTTACAAGAGAATAAATTAACATATTTCTAATTCAAAAAATCTTATCTTATTAATTTATCAGTAAAGTGGATATTTAATTGCACATTTTTAACAAAATTCCCCATTTTTTATGTCTTACACATCATTTAATATTCCAATGATAATGAAGACATAAGTAAAGAATATTCTACGAACGTTTAGTTTCCAAAAAAAGAATGAAGTGTTTTTCAGTCATCTAATTTTGTTTTTCTATTTTACATGGGTTAACAGGCAACCCAATTATTATTCAATATTTTATTGAAGTAAAGGACAAGTGCCTCGGGCTGCCCACAATGGATAACATATTGAAATAAATATGCTTCTAGAACTTTTAAGAAAGCAGTAACTTTATGTTAAATATTATATTTTGAAGGAAAGTTAATACTTCTCCATACCAAGAAATATTTTTGTGTAAGCTCATTTTGGTAACCAATTTGAATCAATATGGTTTTGGTAACTTTTACCAATATGGTAAATAATTTTTACCAAATATGGTCTCCACATAGGAAAATAATATTTACCCTACCTTCAAAACTGATGTTTAGCATTAAAATATTTAGTTTACTTTTATAATTCTATTTAGCTTATTTTAGAAACTATTATAATTACTATTACGGATTTAGCAAAAATTAGTAGGAGTTAACATAAAATATTTTCATTGGCGCATTTGAACTTTATTGATGTATTTTTTCTGCGTTCGTAATTCTTTATTTTTAAATTAATAATGATTTATATAGAATTTTATATATATTTATTTGCGTTAGATTTTACTTACAGTTTTATATTATATTTTACAAAAATAATATTTCTTTGTGACAAATGCTGAGTGCGACATGTGCTTTTTAAGGGAAATGAAACATTCTCCAAAATCTCACAGCTAGCATTTTAGAACTTTATCATAGTAAGTTAGTATTAGGGCTAGTCGACTCAAATATTTTATTTTAGTAAATTTTTAATTAAATTTTGAGGTTTAAATAGTCCACTTTTCTGTTTTTTGTCTTTCAAACTAATTTGCTTTACAAAATTATTTTAAATTTTTATTTTTTCTTCGATTTTTTCTCACAAAACTTTAAAGTTACCATTACCATTTTATAATGTTAAAAATGCCCCGTTGATGAAACTTGCCAATTAACTTTAGTATATTTTTTAAAGGAGGGTCATTCAGAGTTGACAAAATTTGAAAATGATAATTTTATAGTTTAAAAAAGTCTTAAAAATTGCAGCATTATTTTTGACTGTGGTCTTAGAAAGGTTACTCAAGGTTACTGTCCCAAAGATTAAATTAACATAAATGATAAAAATTAACCAAAATAACCGAAAAATGGTTACAATAACCAAAGCTTTTGGTTTTACTTAAAAACTCATAATTTTCAAACATGAGATAATTTTTCTTCTATTTTTTCATGATACTATCAATCAATACTATCATCTCGTTTCAGCTTGACGTTGAGTTCTGGGACACTCTGTATTTATATAAAATAGATACCAATTTTGCTATGGAACCACAGTCCCCAAGCAAAAACTTAAGAAAATATGATGAAATATTGTGTATAGAAAAGTTGTGCAAAATAATTAAAGTTCTGGAAAGTTATATCTGGTTGTTTTCGTATTAAAAGTTTTTCTAATTGTTATTGTGTAAACTTAAGATACAACAACGAGCAAACATCTTGAGCTTTGGAAAAGTATTTATTTTTTTATTAACACTATAAAATAAACACAGCAACATGAATACAGAACACAATCAATAATGAAAATGATGGAAAATGAAGTTCAAGAATATTATGAAGATTTCCATTTCTTATAGTATAAACTTAAAATTGAAACCTAAATTAATATTAATATGACTTTACTTACTTCAATCTTCAAATTTGAAAAGAAACTTTCCTTACTTTATTTATAAAATTAAGTCTAAATTAATTGCATAAAATTTCTGAATAATTTGGATATTGTTCATAAATATCTAATTTCTTTATTAAAATAAATTCAAATTTCAGTTTTCATAAATAACGACTAGATCTCTCTTTAAATTTATCCTGGTTGAAAATACATAGAGAACACTTCAGATGGCACGTCAAAACACTTTGCTTTTCCAGCACTTCTGCAAAAGTGACACTTTTAGTGAAAAATATATTTTCACACATTATTTTAAATAACAAAAATAGCAAAATGTGGAAAAAATAGTCTGGATGAGCTTTTCGAAATAATATTCATAATTGGAAACATCCTTTGCATCGTAAAAATATACTTATGAGAAATATTATATGAAAACTTGTTAGGTTCTTGAAAAATTCAATCTATAATAATTACAAAAATTTTCAATGCATTTAGATTTTGTTTCAATTTTCAAGCCATTAATTTTAATTAGTTTATTACTAAGCAAATATGCATATAGTTAGATGTTACAACTTCAAAGTACTTTTTCTATCTATTAACCATATTTTAATTTTAATTTCCTTCCTTCACTAAAAGCTTTTAACCGTACTCATCGCCGCCTTTTGCGGAGCTTTTGAAAGCTTTTAGTTTCCTTGTAGCATTTTACAATGTACGTCCATCGATGCGAAACCAATTTCTTAATTGAATACAATCAATTATTATTGAAAAAGTCTATTTTATGACCGTCAAATGGGTTTACTTTAGAATTAAGATGATGAAACGTTTTATAGGGTGGAAGTTATATTGATCTGTTTGAACAGTTGGGTAGACAAATATAAATATGGTAGTTTTGTAAAATATTGCTTGTTGATAATGAAAATTATTGATGTGGATTGTTATTTTCTGAATTTATTTTAGGTAGATACAAGTATGAACTTTTGCTGCCGTTTTTTTGAAACTTCATCAAAAATGCTAATGAGAACGTGACTGCGCTGTAGAGTAAAAAAACGAAGTATAATAGAAAATTTTTAAAATGAAATAATCAATTATATTATTGTCATAAAATATTAATTATATGGTATACTCATTACGCAATACGATAATAAATTTTAATAGGTTTGCTTCTATAAATATGCGCAATATTTATATGATTATTCAAAACACTTTACTTATTTTTTCAGCACGCGAATTTTGTATAAAAAATAAAAATTTATGCTGGTACCCAAACATTTGATTAGAAATTTTAAGATAATTTTCAATATTAAAATGATATATGCTCCAAACAAAATATGCTTACATATTGTTTCTCAAATATTCAATAAATTACATAATACTTGAATATCATTGTACAAATTAAATTAATATTTTTCAATGGTTTCAAAACAATCATACTTGTAATTTTTATAAGAGCTTGCTTATTCTTTATTGTTATAAGAAAACATATACTTAAACATAAACAAACATATACATATACAGCATCTATATCAAAAAAATAAAATTAATTTGTATAGAAAGTATAATTATACAGATACATCAAAAATATATACAAAAATATGCATTTTATTAACATAATCTCTAAGAAATTTTTTTTAAATTTTTTATCTAATGTTAAAAAAATTATGTCCCATTTATAACCGGTACGTATCGTTGAACTCTAACCTGGAACAATAGGTCGTTCAGGGTTGACTTCAAATTTAGCGTACCAGTTGCAATTGGGACAGCTCTGTAAACGTGTAATATTAATAATAAATTTATATAAATGGTAAATATATATATGTATAAAATATGTTTTGATATGTATCTATCTGATACGTACAGTTAAGAACTAATTATTACAAATAAATTGAATACAAACAGTTTGAAATTCATATTTTATGTGCACATTTTTAATGAAGATTGTACTGAATAGAACTTTCGTTGAATCTTTGTCAGAGAATTCATTATTTGAGTTGAAATATCCATTATTTTAATTGTCTTTTGTATTTTAACCTTTTTTACATATTGTATTTACTGGTTTCTAATCTTTCACACCTGGCCAGGGTGATACTTCTTACTCCAACCACATGTTAGTTATTCTTGGGGTTATATAAAAAAACTGTTGAATCTGACTTAAAAATAACAGTACATTTTATAAAATAGTTAAATGAAGAATACTTAAAAATTATATTGAGTTCTCGTAAACTAAACAATAATGCTCACTACCAAATGAAACAACGAAAGAAATACTTTTGTTACGGATTTTCAAACTTTTTTGTTTATCTGTCTATAGCAATGTCGTATAAATTAAAATGATGGGTGATTATACATTTTTCGTCCTCTGCTTTCAAATAATTTTGTTGAAAAATTCCTAAAATTACTTAGTTTTGAGATATAGGTGGTGGACCTCTAATCCCCGCTTTACCCTATTAATAATCTCAAATGCAATTGACGTCTATTAATTTAAATAATCTACCACATATTAAGTACAAACCTAGGAAAACACAATAAAAACGGTGTTATTTAAGACAATTAAAACAATTAAACCTAATGGGAAATTAATGAACGCCGTTTCCGACTTAACTGCGCAATAACACTTCACAACGCGGTTTATATGCGACGAAGAAAATTTATAATTATGACCTGTGAAAACTATTTCAAACTCATCATCGTTAATGATTTTAGCAGTCGTTTATTTGTTTTTCATAAATCTTTTCACGATAAACTTAATGGAGTTTTGAATCAAGAAAAAATACTGTGTGTGTGTGTGTGTTTTATTCATAGCCTTGCTAACGAGTTCTCATTTTTTCCTCAGAATTTTATACGATTCAGTGAAATAAGAGAAAATCGAAACGAAATAACAAATAGACATGTAATAAATATCTGAACATAAAAGCAAGGAGTGAATTACTGTCGAAATTAATACAATATATACAGACAGTCCCTTTTATTTGCCATTTTTATCTGAGGACATCAAAGATTAATTGCACATAAAACGAAGCAAAGGAATAAGGGAGATTGAATGCTGGTAGTTATTTCTTTATACAATATATTATATATTGATCATTATTAACATCCATAGAAAGAAGTTTATGTTTTCGCCAAAGAGAACAAAAAGAGTAAGACAAAATACCACAGACAATGGAACAATGAGATAATTAATAATTATATTGGTAATAATAAAATAATTGATATTGATAAAATAATAACTACAAATAAAACAATTTATTTGGTAGCATAGAGCAATGATTTTATAGACAAGGGTTCATTAAACACATGATCGATTTTTTAAGATATTTTGAACCCCCTCCCCCTTGGTGATACATGATGATATTTCAAATTACCACTACCCTCCACCAAACATTACGTGTTACGTATTAGTTACGAGAAAAATTGTAAATTTTTGTTTTTTATATATTGGATTTTTTTTTTCAAAAAAATTCAGGTAAAAACTAAATACACGTGATATCTTACTATACCTTTCCTCCTCAACGTGATATACATAATTCTGAGAACATTAAAAATCACTGAGCACAATTAAATGATGCAATGAGATATCGAACAACATATATGTTGGAGTGCCGCAAGGGAGCGTTTTCGGGCCAAATGTTATATTTACCGGAGATATACCCTAAGACAACAATTATGTTAATTTCAATTTCTAACTTCTTTCACCACTTTTATGTAGAACATTGCTAATCATAAATCTGAGTTTGTTTTAGAGTGTTTTCTCTCTGTTTATTTTAGAAATTTATTTGCACGTTGCACATGTTATCCAACTCTGGTATTTATCAGAATCAATCGAACTATTTTCTAATAATTAGAAAAAGGCAAAAATGATTGTTTTATGCTTAGTGTGCAGTAACATTTATTGTAATTTATTTTTATGCATGTAATATTATATTTTATCAAGAGCTTTTAAACATGGCTTACACATTTTAGTTACTGTAAATAAGTCAGCATATTATATTATACGATTTTGTTAATAATGGTGAGTCACTTAGCAAAACCTGGTTAAAAATATATTGATTTTCCCCTGAATACTATTCTTTTTTCAATATCAAATCGACTTTTTGCTAATTTCATGTTTTCTCACGCTTCAAGTTATTTTGAATCGAATGAGATCAAATATGAAAAAGTATGTGGGCCAAATTTTGACCTTTTATCAAAAACGGGTGGACCGATTTTGAAAGCATTAGATGCAACTTTAGATATTATACGTATGTTTGAAAGAAATCAATTGGGAATCCTTCTGAGTATTTTTAATAAAAGCGATAATGTTATTTGTGAAAAAAACGTTGAAAAATTTACCTAAATGGTTAAATTTTATTTCATATTGATTCAGATAATTATGTATAGGTTTCAGAAAATTGGTGCAACTTGCCTTAAGCAAAATGCTACTTACAAGTTACATATATCTAGTATTCTAGATACTACAATAAAAGTAATTATGAGTAAATAAATATCTCTCACAATGTTGAGTCTATAATATAAACGACTATAACGTGTTGTTTTATCGCGCGGCAATTTGCCGCTAAATTTAGACGCGACGGCGTTTTACACATCATTTTCGTCAGCTGTCATATGCAAATACGGCGATTAATATCAATAGGATTGAAGAGCACACACGAACACGTCATTCTGTGATATTTAAACATCAATATTAGTCCTCGATTGAGAAATATCAAACATTATTTAAAAGCTAAATTGTTAGGTGAATCTAGGTCACCTTAGTCGGGAATTATATTTAAGTCTATATTTAGGAACATACTTAATTGCATGTCGTCCTGTGTCAACGGTTTTGATACCGATATCGAATTATATATATATATATATATATATATTATATATATATATATATATATACGTCGAGCATTGTATTGTGAAAATCAAACCAATTAATCACAAAAAATAACACACCAAACAAACAACTATCTGAACATGTTCAATAAAATCCCCAGCTAATTGTAGTAATCATCATTGTAGAAATCTGTTTCTTTGCTGTTTTCAAAATTTGTAACCTAGTCCTTTTTACCCCATGGGCGGAATAAAATGAAGGGCTAGGGTGAATTAGGACCAATATTATTTTTAATTTTAAAGGCATTTTACAAAATAATAGCTACATTATTCAACCAATGCAAAATATATTTCACTGGTATATATTTTACAGAAATTGCACTGCATATAACCTTGATCTGGTATTTTGTCAGAAATACAAAGATAGACTATTTACTTAATTTATCTCCTGTAAAATTGCTTTTTTATCTTAATGTACTTTGATATTTACTCTTATTAGTCGATTAGATATTTTCCAGGCTAAAGGTTTATATTAGTTGATCCTTTTTACCCTACCCAGGTGTAAGCTTTTAAAGGGGTTATTTAAAAAAACTGTTGAATTCAATTTTAACATCAAAGTTAACAACACATCTTGTAGAACAATTAAATAACGTAGATTTAAAAATTATATCAAGGTCTCGTAAACTAAATAACAGTGCTCACTAGACAACGAAAGAAATATTTCTCTTATGGATTTTCAAACATAACATAACAACGTCGTAAAAATCAATGCGATGGTTGGTTATACGTCTTTTTCCTCTACTTTCAAATATTCTTGTTAAAAAATTTGTTAACTTTACTTGTTCTTGAGATATCGGTTGTGCAATATTCAATATCCAATATTTTAACACCAAAGATGTTCTTTTAACTCTTAGTACATTACTTTGTAAGTAATGTAGTAAATAGCTAACTAATCATTTTCACGTCTTTCCACAAACTTCTAAAGATCCATTTAGTGTCTAAATATTATATATACAAAGCCTACAAGAAACAAAGTTGGTGTAATTTACGAATTTCCGCTAAACTTTATTAATAATAAACAACTACCACATGTCTGCGGCTGCATCATACGAAGGAAAAAATCAAAACTTATAATAATTAACCAAAAATTGTAATTTTTTGGATAGAAAAAAATTAATAAAATATTTCTACCATAGCTTAATTAAAACAAATATAATCTTTCTTAATATGTTAGAATAGACATAATATTTTTTTTATTATTTTTTCATATAAATTTAATATGAAACACAATTACTGTTTTATTTTTTTCTTCGTTTTATGATGATTAAAATTAAATTTGTAAATAAATATGAAAATTGCAATTCAGAAACTGTTAAAGATTTATTCTATTGAAATATTTCGATATTAGCATAAACTGTTCTATTGAAATATTTTAATATATGTATTTATTCTCGACCAGACGTCTGTGATTTTGTGTACTATGTAACCAGAATTAGGTAAGAAGCTTTTTAAAGCTCTGTTGTTAATTAACTAAATTAAAAAGCAATTTTATAAAATATACTAGTTGTGTATGGCATCGTTACGTCATGAAATATTCGATTTTAAATGTTTCTAGCCTGAATTGAAATCTGAATATTTTCAGATATATGAAAATAAAATTTTGGAATTAAAAAAAAAAAACTTTTAATATAAAAAAGAGTGCGCGTATGGATCACACGCGATTGAAGTAAAACTTATTTGCTACTGTACAAAGTAGCAAAATTAAATCAAGTAAAAATGAACACATCCAATAACAATTTTTGTATAATGTTTATTAGTAATATTATTAAACTCGTGATGCACATATTTATTAGTGTCAACCATTATAACATTTGTATAATGATTAATTAAAAATTATATATTAATAATAGCATTAAAAATATGTATAATATTTGAAAACAATAATGCAATTAAAGTCATACTTCAAATATGACATGATCGGTTTGTCATTGTAATTAGAATTTAGAAATGAACCTTCGTTAGAGAAATGAAGTAATTGCTGATTAATAAGTTTTATAATATTAGTTCACACAGTGGATTATGTTAAAGAAATATTGTTTTCACAATTTTACTCATCATGTAGTTGTATTTGAAAAACTTCATGTAATTAAAATTAACATGCATTCATTGACTGCTTGTTTTTTTTTTTAATTTTTCACTGGCGATATAATCTCATTCTTTGAACAGCTGTAGTATGTTTTTTTCAACACATGCAAAATGTGTTTTAAGTTAGATAAGTCGATTATTCACACTTTTTGCTCCGTATCTTCGAAACGGCTGAAACTGCCTTTTCAAAAAACTAATCAGCACGTCTTCCTGTCAATATGAACCTGATATTTTTTTATAATTCTAATCGGATGCCCGGGATTGGATCTTGTTTTTTAAATCATTTAAATCGGTTGATCTGTGCTCACGAAAACGTGGACAAAAAATGTATCCACACATACATACACACATACACACATACACATCAATTTTTCTAAGGTATGTCAACATGTTCAGAAACCTCTGAAATGTAAAGATGTGCAAATAATTTAATTTCCGAATTTTGGCTCATTACTATAACTTAACCTACGAGAAGTTAAAAAAATAAATATATAAATTTGTTACCACTTTTTATTTCTATGGACGTCGTAGATCTATTCCTCTGTCATTAATATAGATAATCAGAATGAAAATCGTTGTTTGCATTAAAAGCTTTTCGGAAAATACAATCGAAAAATCCGGTTTTGATAACATTTTTGTTCTGTTCTGTCTCCGAAGTTGGTTGAAAGAGCTTAATTAAATCACTTTATTGTGCGGCAAAATCGTAAACAGCTGATAATGCCTTGTCGAGCAATTGGGACAAATATTTGCCTTTGCCGCATATAAAGCGGACGCATAGTTGGAATAACAGTGCTTTCCAAAGATTAAGGATTAATTTTACTGTTGCCTATTTAATAAATTAAAATAATTATTTTAGAGGAATATTAGATTCAATGCCCATATTAGTGTCCGGAATAGCTCTGTCAGTTGCGTGCCTGACTCACACGCCAGCCTGACTCACATTTTTGATCGGTCCTTTTCAATGATATAGAATTTGAATTAAATTGAAAGAGTTTTGTAAACATCAAAATTAAAAATAATGGAATGGTTTAAGATCAAAACTGTATGGTGGTTGTGGCAAAAACATCTCAACCAAGCTCTAATAATTTTTAGCCAGTGGCCAAAAATTTGATGTGAATAATGGAATAAATCACCGTTTTGATTCGCCAATTCAGACCGCTTTTTACAATTGCATAGTTTTTGTTAGTTTTTAATGTAGACATCAGATTTGAATATTCTGTATGTGATAATAGTTTAAAGCAGATA
>NW_020537067.1:36589-60745 GCF_003426905.1 Ctenocephalides felis | reverse complement strand
AACGTTCAAATATTTTTTACAAGCAATTTTTTGTGATATGATGTAGAGGTATTATAAAACAATTTGTTTCTTGTTTGCTTCAAACAAAAACAAAAAACTACCGAGTGCACTCAACGAACGATTTGTATAACTTTTTTATCCCATTTTCTCCAATTTTCCATACGCATTTGCGTCAGAAGAGTTTTCCCAAAAGAATTGTTCAACTTCAACAAAACTGAAAATAGAATATTGTTTTCCCATCTGCGTTGATTCGATTAACACAATGCAAAGATAAATAATTCAGTAGTCGAATTAAATTAATGATGATGTTTTTTGTGATGAACGGATTTTTTCATTAGAAAAGTTTCGGTAGAAATAAAATTAAATATTTAATTCGTTAGTCGGTACGATAATAGAAAAAATTTTTTTTTTATGGGCCATGGTAACTTTATTAGATAATTTAGTTAAAAATGTTTCAAGAAAACTTAATGTATCAAAGAAAAATTTTTTTTGACAAAAATTCTGAAAAAACACTATTTTTTATGTCACACAAATATGACCGACATGAATCTATATTAAAACTTTTTATTCCATCTACCAAATCTCTCGTTAGAAATATATGTCTAACATGGCTTATATAGAAGTTCTTAGTGTCAGACACGTATGACTGACATATTATTTAATAGTTTGCTTGTAAACAAATGATTTGATTTGTTTATTTCAGTAAAAAAATATATATATTTACTTATGTTTAAGAATTTTTATATGTGTGTTGATGTGGTTATATTGTCGTTTAGATCTTTATGAAGATGTGAGTTTTTGAAGGTGAGTTGGTGTATTTGCAAGATAATTAAAATAATAAAACATGTTTCAAAGACAAAATCATACGTTCTGGATACAGAATTAAACACAAATAATAATTTAACATTTTACTCTCATTTTCATTCGCGTTGGTATACATTTAAATAATTATAAATCATAATATCTTCGAGGCAATTTATATTTCCATATCTTTGATTATATTATGACGGAAAAATACTAATTAAGCACAATGGCGCTTACGAGATCAACAACGGAAATATTTCTAAATAAACAACAAATGCGTTTTAGTTACCACTGAAATTTGAGAACTGTTGGAAATGAGGTCATAAATCATTTTATACTTTGTGAAATAAATGAATCGATTAATATTATATGTATATATATATATATATATATATATATATATATACTAGTTGACCGGACAGACGTAGTCCAGTACCCAAGTCTACAATTCAAAAGCTCCAAATTTTTTAATATCCTATCCTATACTTTGTAATATTCTATTTGATGTCCTGCGTTTGTGATTCACTTTTGGTCTTAGCATAAGCAGTATAAGAAATTCAGAAAAAAATAATATAGTATCTGCGGTAAAAGAACAATATCACACTTGATTTTACCACACATCATAATTGCTTCCATAATTTAGTTCAAAATTTTCATTATCTCGTACGATATATTAGTTGCTTTTTAGCAATTGTAATTTCTAAAGTACATTTTCCTTACTAATAATTTAATGAACATTATTGTTTATGTTCAAATCTTAGGTGAATTAATTTGTAAAATCTAGTTCGTATGAGCACTCTTCAATCTAAGATCTACTTGTTAAATATTCCATATCCAATGCCAAACAAATGAATTTTTGATACATGAAACAAAATTCTAAATCATTTTTTAATAAGTAGAAATATTTTTTTGTAATGTTAAATAATTTAGTAAAGTAAATCAAAATGCGACATGCAAAAGATCAGAAAAATAGTGTTAATGTCATTTTGAACTAATTGCGTTATTTATTAAACTGAATTATATAATTTCATCTGCCAAACATATACTTTTGACTGTATCTTATATTATTTTAATTTCTGGCACATCTCAGCTGCTTTTTGGCAATAATAATGTAGACATTACACTTTTCTTGTATAATATATTCCAATACTATCAAGGCTCATAATTTCAGCTAAATTCAAATTTCAAGTGAATTGACATTTCTAGCAGATGACAGTTCAAATTTTTCAATGTCATTAATAAGTGGTTTTTTGTATTTTTTGCCATTTATTTCCACAATATGTATTACTATAGTTTTATCGTTTTCTATAATTTGTTTTTGAAAACACATTAACCCTAAATTTTCAACCTTTTACCACAAACCCCTTTTTTGAAAACCTTATTATAGTAATTATATCTTTTTTAATAATTTAATAATAGTTGATACATTAGAAATAAGTAAATTGGGTGGTTTGTAAAATGGTAGACAGGATAATAGATTAACAGGTAAATTGTTTGACAGGTAAATTGGTAGGCAGGTAAAATGGTAGATTGATAAATAGGTTGACAGGTGAATTAGTAGACAGGTAAATTGATAGGCTGGAAAATTGGTAGGCAAGTAATTTGGTAGACAGGTTGATTAGTAATTAGTAAACAGGTAAATTAGTTGACAGGTAAATTAGTTGACAGGTAAATTAGTTGACATGTAAATTAGTTGACAGGTAAATTAGTTGACAGGTAAATTAGTTGACTGGTAAATTAGTTGACTGGTAAATTAGTTGACTGGTAAATTAGTTGACTGGTAAATTAGTTGACTGGTAAATTAGTTGACTGGTAAATGAGTTGACTGGTAAATTGGTAGGCAGATACATTGGTAGGCAGGTAAACTGGTAGATAGTTAAATTGGTAGATTGATAAACAGGGTGACATATATTGGTGGACAGGTAAATTGTTGAACAGGTGAACTGGTGGACAGATAAATCAGTGGACTGGTAAATTGGTTTACTGACAAACAAGTTGAATAAACTGGAAGACAGGTAGAGTGGTAGACAAGTAGTCATAAAGACAGATAGACAGGAAGACAAGACAACTAGTAGTCTAAATATAAGAATTATGCTTTATTGTTCAAATTTTCTAAAACGTCATCTTATATTATTTTAATTCCCAGTAAAAAAATATAAAAAATTAAGATAAAAATAAAATATGTAATAAAATAAAATTAAAAAAATTAAATATAGAAAGAAAAGAAAATGTTGAAATATATATTCATATCTACTTAATTAGAAAGCTTCCTGTCTCACATTAATTTGGAAGCTTCCAAAACAATTTGGTTGTTTATTATTATTTAATAGAATATTATCAAAAAAATACGTACATTTCTTCTCTACTTTAAATAATTTTGACGAAGGTACTAATCCATAACAAATATTCAAAGTATTGATATCCTAAAAAAATTAATAAATCAAAGCACAGGTCGGATTCTTCAATTTCTCTCATTACCAAATCTTGTCTTCCTCAGTAATCACGCATTTTCTTAAAAAAAAAATCCAGATAAGATTTTATCCTGAGATGAATAGCTCGCGCTTTTCCTTAAATCATGACGAATGGTCGTCGTGAAAGAAAAGATTACTCTACACGTGTAACGAGCTTTTCAGGAAAGCTCTCGCGGAAAAAATACATTGTACATAGTTATAAATATCAAAAGCAGACGACGTGGAAAATCATAAGCTCTTAGGAGAAAATAACCAGGCGAAAATATGTCGAAATCGATGGAGAAGATACTAAATCATGTGCTGAATTTGAAAGCTTTGTGTCAATGAATTGGACGTTTCTGAAAAAATATACTAGAATGATACAGAATTATTGGTAACATTTATTATATGAACTGTAGGGAAGACTGGACTGTACTTATTTTAAGATAGGATCCAAACAAAAAATGATGAAGTATGTTTGTTCGAACAAGTTTCCATCATTGCTCATTACAGAGCATCCATTGATCACGTGATTGATTTTTATAGATTTTTGGACCCCATAGAAAATTGACTTGAATTACTGCATTAGTGGAAAAATCTACATAAAAATCATCCCAAAAAAATTTTTGCATCAAACAAATACTATTATGTTATACCATGTAAACCATTATTATTATTATTATTGCATAATCGCCTACTAATAACACATATGCAAATTTCTAAAGAATGTTTAATCAGTTTTCATAAATATGCAAACTGCGTGTCTGATATTTCTGTAATATAATTAAAGTCAAATTGTTTGCGTCACGAAAATATTATATAATTTTTTCTGTATGCGTAAAAATAATTGGAAAAGTTTCTCTAATCTGTTTTCCTAATTTTTTGGTACCGACTTTGACAAATCACCATTTATAATTGTTGAACTTGAACAGTATTTAATTATAATATGATTAATGGTTTGGATAAAACATTGTGTAAAGAAATTTTCAACTTGATTTTTCTAATGAAATGACAAAAATATTTTTAAGCTCAAAAGTACATTATATTTAACTATTAATACTCATTTATCATAACTCACTACCTACTATTTCAGGATATTATTAAAATAATTCACTTGATAAAGTAAAAAGTTATATTGACTTTATATTAGCTATATAGATCTTGAAACATTCTATTAATTTAATGAAAATAACTGAAGAAATAACACATTTCAATATAAAATATAAAAATAAAAAAATTATAAAAATAATATTAAATAAAATCAAAGTTAGGTTTTTCAAATACAAAATGATATTAAACTAATAATATAACAAACCTTACTGAAATATCTGAAAGATTTATATATTTAAATATTTATATGAATAACATATTTTTTAATTTTATATGAATATTTATGACGTAAGAAGGTCATTGTATAAGTGCATAATTAAATATAAAAAAAATATATAAATAAATAATGGATGAATAATTAATCAAGTAAAGTGATTGAATTAGTCAAGAAATGAATTCACAGAAAAAAAAATAATTATTCATTATATATCATTAATTTGTAAATTCCATTAGTGCAACATGAATTCATTTATTGTAACAAATAACTTTATATAACATACTATAAATTTTTAAGGGTTTTTAGGTATAAATCGTTCTAAGAAATGTTGTCAACTTCCAAAAGGAAAGTAGTTTGTTTTGATAATTTTATCTGTTTTCGACATTTCTAGTAATCATTTAATTTTTCTAATTTATTTCATTGGTATTGCACTAGAAATTTATATTGACTATTTTTTAGTAGAAGCAAAAATTTTATTTTATAAACGAACAGTTCAAAACTTTATTTCAATTCCTATTAAGTCGATTAACAAGAACGTTCATGCAACTTGTCTCAAAGAATGTGCCACTCACACCTAGTTTCGTTAATTAAAAATATAAAAACTAAGGAAAACATTAGTTAACGTACAATTATCATAACAATAAAGTCGTAGTTTAAAAACAAAGTAATAAAAATTCTACAATATTACTTCAAACTATTCGTTTTACAATTGATTACATTTGCATAAATTTTATTACACGAGAGAAAACAATATGAAAAAATACATGAATGATGATTCATCAGAATAACTTGGTTGCAGTAATAAAATACAATTTTCATTTGAAGAAATGAATAAATAATTAATAAAAATCTAAAAAACACCAAGTATATTTTATGTAACATGTAAGGTAGAACGGGGCACAAAGATCCAATTTTATTCTGGTGAGACAAATTTTACTAAATGAACTATATGACAACATATAACATGTATCAAACAAACAAATATCGAACTATTTTCAGTACAATAACCAGTTAACTCCTAATTATAGAAATATATTTTTTAACAATTTTTCTAAAATTTATCTGTTTTTTTTTTTTGTTTTATGGGCGGAGTTAGAAGGGACAGCCAGGGACCAAACTGATTCAACATCTTTATATTTAATTTCATAGGGACTTTACAAAATACTACTACTAATTACTAGCTACATCATTCAGCCAATGTAAAATATAAATGTTATAGGAACATTTTACAAAAGTTTCAATGTATATAACTTTGATCTGATATTTCTTAATAAATATTTATCAGCAGAAGTCGAACAACAGTTGAATTAATTTATCTCTTGTAAAATTTAATGTTGGTAACTCAATTTACTTTTATATAAACTATTTCTTATTGTTTACACCTCTTCCAGGGTAAAGGATGAGTTGGACCATTTTACCCCACTCACGTGTCAGCCTTCATAGAGGTTATATAAAAAAACTATTGAACCTAGCTTAAAATTAACATTACATCTTATAAAATATTAAAATAACGTATATCTAAAAATTAAATTCAGGTATCATAACCTGAATACAAGAGCTCAAACCTTTTTTACAAAGGTTTTAGTGTATATAACCTTGATCTAGTAATTCTTAATATTTATCAGCAAAGGTCGAATAGCTCTTCATTTAATTCATCTTTTGTTGAATTGCTTTTTGAACTTAATTTACTTTTTTATTTACTAATTTTTTTTGTCTATATATTTTCCAGGATAAACGTTTCGTTGGTCCTTTTTACCCCAACCACATGTAAGATTTTGTAGAAGTTATATAAAAAACTGTTGAATCTAGCTTAAAAAAATAACAATACATGAAATATCGTATATAAACAAATTATATTTAGGTATTATAACCCGAATACAAAAGCTCAAACCCAAAAAATATACCAACACAAACATTTTTTTTAGTATGAATATTGATACATTTGCGTTCTTTTGATTGTGACGTCATAAGAATCTAGATAGCTGGTTATACATCTTTTGCGCTCTACTTTCAAATATTGTAGTTGCAAAATTCCTAACTTTTTTTGGAGCTTTTTATCCAAGGACTTTAAGCCCCACTCTACTCCATATATATATTTGATTAAAAACTGAAAATCCTGGTTTATGTGAACTAAAGTTTAGAAGATAAATACACAGATTAAGTGTTTTTAACTTAAAGATTCCTCACAATTTTGTTCTTCAAGTAGATTTTCTTTAATTTCAAACGTTCCACAGAATTATAAAAATATTTCATTTCATACTTGCCAGAACAAAGTTGGCGTGTTTCTATTCAATTATATAAAATCCAACTGCACTCGCTCTATTTTCTGCAATTATCTTATCAAACATACATACATACGTCTTACATCAATCTTAAATTTATATATAGAACTATAATCCTGATTGTTCTATTCGTCTGTGTTATAAATAGTTAATAAGGTTGATGAACTATATCAGAACTATTTTATTATTCATTAGACGAGTCTTGTACCTGAAAACAAATAGTTCATCTAGTAGGTTTTTAATTGGTTTCATTGGAAGTAGGTTAATTAGATAAGGAAAATTAGAAGGGCAGTATTGACATTAATTTAAATAGAAGTCGCCAATTACCAGATCAGAAGGGATTTTTGAAGATCTGCAGAACTTGGAGGATTGGAGAAGAGATTCTATTTCTACTTTCTCAAAATTTCTTTTTCTAGTTGCCAAGTTGAAATATTTATAGTGGGCGACAAGCAAGTTCATATCAAGGAAATTAATATACTTCTAGACGTATTCTATTTTTGTATTTCTTACATGGTCGTGTCTGATAGACTTATGGACGTATCGTTTATTCTATAGGTAGTTCTTGTATACAATCCAATTAATCCTGAACTCACGAACGATCTATATATACTGATAAATTACTTCAGATAATAAATTTGAAGTAATCGACGTTGTTTATATGCCTTATATGTTGGAAAACTGCGTTTATATTGCTGTAACTTCAAGTTCCAAGTTCGTTGAAAAAGAAAAATAGGAAATATTATGGAAGGTATCTTTACTACATTTAAAATATTTTTTTTACCCTGACTTTCATAGAATAGACGTAAAAATTTTAACTCTTATTTTTGAGTCAATGCACGGGATATCATAATTCATTTTTGTAGGTAGTTGAGGTATGATTTCTTTAGCAAAGTATCTTATTTTGATCCCTATAGTATCCTAATTATATATGTGTCTAAGCAACTTTTGTTTACCCATACAAATCGACCAGCTTTAATGTATATTGCACAAATTTAAAATTATCATTTTTTATTCTCCTAAACTGAATTTAGAAATGTTAGTTTTAATTCTTGTCTTATTTTCCAATCTTATCTCTCTGATCTAAGCTAAGATATTATTTTGTCATTTTTTTTAAAGCCAATACACGAATTTTTAATATACTCAACAATGTAGATTTTGTTATGATATGTATTTTTCATAAATGAGCATACAATATATTTATGTATATGTATATATATAAATATATAGTTCTATGATCTATATATATAGTTCATAGATCTTTCTTAATAGAATTATAAAATATTTTTAAATCATGAATGTTCAAAATGTTTTAATAGTGTTTTTATTTTGTTTCAGGTGAGTAAAAACAATGTTTTACTTCATGCTAGAACTAGAGTTATTTTAAGCATAATCACAGGTAATTTATTTGCATTTAATTATTCTAACAGGTGCAATTATTTTCATTTATTATATATAAATATAATAAATGAATTTTTAGAAGTCGAAAAATTGAAAAAGTAGATGTCGATTAATATTTATACTCACTATAATAGATTTTATTTACAATATAAAAATCCTTATAACTTTAATAATATATATAAATATATATATATATATATGTGTGTGTGTACTTAAGTTCCTAAAAAAAATTCTGGTTTACACACAAAACATTATTTTTTTATTTTCACTTAAGAGATCTTTATACTCAAGTTTTATACCATAATGTTTGATATCGAGCTGGTCGAGGTGATAGACCATGTTTTTAACCACTACACCACGACGAGCTTCTAATTATCAATCAAATATTTTTATTAAAACAGCTCACGTGATTAGTCACAATACAGACGAGGAAAACCTTCAACTTAAAAAAAGTTTCAGGTATTTTTTATAATTAAACCACTTCTTGTAGGCCTGTGATATTTTAGGAGGTTCATTATGATTAGCAAATTGATACATATGCAACCTGAGGTTTTTCTTGTGAGTTCAATCAATACTCCTAGATCGACTTTTAACGTCAATATGTTTATTGTTAAGGAACAATATCACGAACTGATAAATGATATAAAATATTTTCTACTAAACTTTTTCACCTGAAATTAAGTCAAACCAATAAAACCTCCCCTTTATCCCTTAATTAAATAAGATTAACTCGAATCGAAAATGTCGCTGCCCTTAAACTAGTTATACAAAATTCATTAAACTTTAGTTTCAAACGACCCGAAAGTTTATTGGGTTCCGTACCAAACAACACTCTGGTTATGTGAACAACCTCAATCAAATGTTTCAACTTCATTATTAGGTACACGAGAATTATTATGTCAACATTTGTAGTTTCCGAGTCGAAGTTGAAAATGTTTTCATTCAGTTACAAAGTTGGGGTTCATGTGACTCGAAATGTGTTTGACTAGGATTGCTGCCATGCTGGGGGTCTGAAATGTAAATACATACTAAAACATATATATATATATATATATATATATATATATTAAATTTGTCAAAGATTTGGAGAATTATTTAAACAAAATTATTATTATGATAAGAGTCATGTACTAACAGAGCAGAATTTCGTTTGTTAACGCAAAGGGGGTTTAAAAAGATAAATACAGATTCCGCAAAATTTCTGAGGTAACCATTCTTTTCCTTATGTAAAATAACAGGATTTTTGGTATTGAAAGTATGGTTTAAATTAATGACATGTTCCGAAAACATTGACTTATATTGATTTGGATTTTTCGAATTACAAATGTTTTGGTTCATTCTCTTGTAAATTTGTTCCGAATTTTCGCCAATATAATTTGCTGAATGATGACACACAACCGTGTCGAAACGTATGAATATATAGTTTTTTATTTCTTTATTTCGACGATTGGCTGCAAATTAACACTCAAAAATATGTCTCAGCGTCAAACAAAAAAATCTAAAAATTATATATATATATATATATATATATATTTATATATATATATATATTATATTTATATATATATATATATTAATATTGAATTTCTACAGTATATATTCCAATTGATTATTTTCCTAATAAACATTCGATAAAGAAATTTGCTGGGTAACATCACGATAAACGTCACAAGATTGATAAGTTATCTCTATTCACACAAACTTATCATCTATGAAATCAATAATCAATAAATCAACGTCATATTATTTGCAACGTTATCGATGTGATACTCGAGTTGTAATATCAGAATTTTTAAAACTTTGTTTCGGAATCATAAATTTAAATCAATGAACGTTTGGTGCTTATTAAAATATTTAAATTATAAATTGATCAAATAGTGAATGATTAAATAAGTACACAAATTGGAGAGTAAATGATAGTTTGATCAACTTTGAAATAGGTGAGTATGCAAATAAAAATGTGAATGAGTAGTTGAGTGTATCAATAGAAAATTGAACGTGTACATGAGTAGAAAAATAAATTAAAGGTTGAGTACATAAATAAAAAACTAGACGAATGAACTAGTACAAAATTGCAAAAATGAATGAGTGCATAAATTGAGGAGTTATGGAGTGGATGAGTATTGAATTAAATGTGTGGACAATTAGATTGAGTAAATGAATAGAAAAGTGAATGAATGAATGAATACATTAATGGATAGTTGAATGGTTGAATGAGTACAAAAATACAAAAGCTATAAGTATGCAAACAGAAAAGTGAATGAGTACAAAAATTGAAAATCGAATGAGTAGATAAGTATGTGACCAGAAAAATGAACGTATCTATGAAAGAATGAATACCATAGGAAAAAAGTAGTAAATGGGTACTGTTCATTAATATGCAAGTTCACAAAATGAAAGGTGAGTGGAATGAGTATACAAATTTGAATGCAAAGTGAAAGTGTGAATAAATAGATAAATGTGAATAAGTGAATGAGTACACTAATAGCACAGAAAATTATCAAGTGAGTACAAAAATAGAACAGAAAATTATGAATGAGTACGCAAATCGAGTAGCAAAATAAACAGTGCAATGAGTATATAAATAGAAAAGTGAATGAGTACAAAAATTTACTAGTTGTAGTTTAAATGAATACACAAATGAAAAGTGAATGAGTAGATATGTGTATGAAAAGGAAAGTGAACATGAATGGATATTGTAAAAATAAAAGCAATGAATGACAAAAGCCTAACATGAAAAATAAATAAATAAATGAATATGTAATTTTTTCTCATTTATTTGTTTTGGCAATCCGAAAATACAACAGTGAATATGTAAATTAAAAATACAAATTTAAAAAAGTGACAAATACAAATGCATAGACGTACATATATGCGAATTATTCAACGAATGAATCCACTATTAATTGAGTTAATTTGTTAAATAAATTTGCAACGTAAAAAGTTAGAAATTAATTACAATCTAGTGGCCTCATCATTTTTCAAATACATATTACTCTTCATTTCTATTGAAAATAAATATTGTTAGAAATTGTTCGATTTTTCTTAAATCAGCCAATCAATTAGATTATCGTGATAATGCTTTTCATATTCAATAAATTCAATTCAAATCTGATTATTTACTTATCAATTCAATTTTCAGAGAGAATTTCAATTTCAAAGTTTTCTTTCCAAACATTTCAAACTTCTTTTGATTAAAACTGTTCCGTTAGAAATTCTTTGAAGAAAAAATGAACTTTAATGCCGTATACATCAAATTGAATTTCTCTCTTATATATAAAAAAAGAAGTTGTCAGATGTGAAAAGAACCGCCGTGTTTACAAAGATTTGTCTTTGAAATGAAAGGATTTATTAATATTTTCATGTACAAAGCTTTGAAAATACTCATTTCTGACTTATTTACTGCTTGTGGATACAAGAAAGTTTTATTTGACGTCTTTTGATGGCAGTAAATTGCACAACTGTTAATAAATGGAAATAACATTTTATTAAATAAAATAGACTTACATAGTAAATCATAGGCATATACTAAATAGCAAAAAATAAAAATATATGTTTAAGAGAAAAATTATTTGGTATCATTTTATATATTGTTCTCTTTGTTATTTGATTTTTTCAAAATAATGATACATATACATGTATAGACATTTTTTTTTTAATTTTATGATGTTTTAATAAAGTCCAGACATTTTTATGTTAATTACAAATTTAATTCTAATCCCAAATATGCGGTCGAATGCCTAATTGAGATTTACCACAAAAAATTTAGGTTTTTGCTGTTTGCATATAAAATTTTGCTGTTTTAAGGGAATAGTTAATAGTCTAGTCTAAAGGAATACCTTAAAATATCATATTTTTCGAATAAGAAGCTGTATTTTATGGCATTATGTAGTTATATAATTAATACACTTACTTTTTTGCAGAATTAATATAATTAATAATTTTTTACACAACATTTTTATTTTTTAAACAATTTTAAATTTTTATTATATATCTGAATTTTCGTGATTTCTACACATTTTTATTATTTAAACAATTGAAAATTTTATTCAAATATCTGAATCTCGCGATTTTGAAACCCACACTGGACAACCTGATATCGTGCAGTAGCAATATCCACTTGCACTTGGAATTATGAAACAAAAATGTGTTTCCAATGAAAATTAAGGATTTTGGGCACTGCGGTGTGAAACGGCAATGGGAAATCTCTCACATTGATTTGGAGCTTAATTCACCTCATGGACCTGTCCTAAGGTAGTAGTATTCAAGCAACTTGCCACTTGCACCTAGTCTTGAATCGAAATAAACTAATATAAGCATTTCTATTTAGAAAGCCAAGTTTGGATCTAAAGTACATACAATCTGTACACTTTGATCTTAGGAGACTCTAAAACAGCAAACTAATGCTAAGATTACATCAATTTGCTGTCAAGCACGAAGTGCTATGTGACATTAAAAGTATAACTTGTGTGCACTTTTTTTTAAATCCCGACAGAGAATCTTCTCTAAAAACGTAGTAAAGAAGATGTGAGATGGCAATAAAATGTCTCCGAAGATGTATTCTAGGTGCATTTTTAAAATTTATTAGTGCAGTGAAAAGTGTACTTCAGTTGCATATATAGGGGAGTTAGGGGTTTGTCGTAGGGTAAGTTATAGTAATCGTCAAAAAATGGAAAATGGACACTGGTGAGGATCACTATGATTAATTAGATATAAGCGGACTGTAAATTATAAATATTCCATCACCATAAGATATGTGAATAAAACCACTATTTAGTTTATGATATATATTGAACTTTTCTCTACAACCTTCTTCTACTATTACATTTGCCAGTCTCTCTTATTATTATATGTTACGTGTATTTATACTCATATAATTGTATTCCATACCCCGAAGGGTCTCGGGTTAAATAGAAAAAGCCCTGGTCAAATCTTGACCAGACACTTTTGTATATCTTTACGTTTCTGAGGTTTCTGAACATTTTGGCATACATTCTAAAAATGTATGTGTCTTTGTGTAGATACGAGTAATCCGCTTTCTTTTTTAGGTGTTTATAAAGACAGTTCCCCTCGTTTGGGAGATACTGAACAAAAAAATTTAATAACACTTTTTCATTTTTAGCACTTTTTGCTCTATACAAAACATACTTTTCTGTAAATGCAGGTCCAGCCTTTTCGGAGATACGGATAAAAATTGTGAAAAATAGCAGTTATTAATAATAAAAAAATATTTTGCTTGTGTTGATAGTGCGAGAAAATGAATAATTTTTGGGGAAGACATTTTTTTTATATTCCAAAATTTTGTTTAAATATCGAAAATGATTCTGATTTTAATTATAATTCTAGCGAAAATTCTTGAAAATAAATAATTTATACTATGTATATGCAATTATACTTGAAATAGATAATTTTAACTTTTTAATGCAATTTATATAATTCTTAGAAATATGAGAAGGTCTCATCAGTCTACTTTTGCTTGATTAAGTTAGAAGTAGTTAATTGTTTTTGGCAGAGGCAGGTCAAGGAGTTTCGGAGATAGGGCGCTAAATGTGCAAAAAACGGCTGTTTTTGAGAGAATTAAGCATTCGATTTAAATGATTCAAAAACCTTTCTGCTTGTGTTGTCCCAATTGCTTTTGGGACTTTGTTTTATTTAAAAATTTATTTTTTTCCAACAATTGTTTTGTTTATCAAAATAATTCTGGCTAAAGTTCTATAGCTCACTTATATGTTTTAAATAAATAATTTTAACTTCGCAATTTAGTTTATACAATTCTTATAAATTTTAGACAATGTCTTTCATGTTAAATTCGAATGATTAAGTTTTGTTTATGTACTTTTTCGTAATCCTATATTTTGTCTATAAAATTCAATAATGAATATTACAGTATTTATAATAATCTACTTGAAGGCATTCAACGATCTTATAATATTTCGTAACGGTACGGGAAGTTCCAGCAATTTGCCTTAAGGCACGATGTCATACACGACTAATTTACTTTTTATGTAAACATATAGAAGCATTGTCGTCAAATCAATAAGCTTCTATAATTTGTTTACAAAATACGAATAATGAAAGTATAATAATCAATTTAAAAACATTTAAAATTTCTCGCATAATTCATTAGAGTACTGGAAGTATCAGCAATTTCGCTTTAAGGCCATGTCATGCACTACTAGTTTTATTGTTTTATGAACTCATTTTATGAATTTTTTTGAAATACTGTACGGATAATCAAAGAACGCTAATCCAATATTTTGGCCCTTTTTACAGCTTTTCAAATATCCCATACGATTCATGCATCTATACTAGAACACCCTCTTAATTCTTCAAAATCCGCCGCTGTCTTCCTCACTGTATACATTATGCGTACTGAACCAATTGATTTCCAATAATTTATTTCAATAAACAATTAATAAAAATTCATCTTTCATATCACGTGTGACATTAATATTATTTATTCTTGGTCGAAATTTTCCACAAGTGTCGGTTATCATCATCAGCTGGTCCACGGCGTCTACTACGCAAGGTCAAGTTGCAACTTGGCAGATTATCAGATATCTTTTCAAGGCGATTCGATAACTGGCTGACATTCCTATTGAACTTTGTCATTAGAATTTGACATCGATTCCAGATGGAAATCGATGGTAAAGGATATATTAGCTAGGTGCAAGGGGCATTTTGAGGTTGCTTCCTGGATATGTACTAGAGTTTATACAAAAACCGACATTTTAGAAAACGGTTTTCAAATTTTAAATTTTCCAGAAAACCAGTTGATGTGGATTAAATGACTTTGAAAATGATTATTCGTTATTCATGCATCATTTTCACATATAGATTAAAAAATATTTTTATGATAGTGAAATAAGAGTTTGAATATTGATACATAATTGTTAATGAAATTTTAATTCTAGAAATAATAAACCCCGAGTTTATTCTATTCCGAACAATTTTAATCAATTAATTTCAAATATTTACTTATTTTTTAGTTAAATGAAATATGATTGCTAAAAGCTGAGAAGCTAAATAAAAATACTCTCTCACTTGCAACCGAACTAAAGTGTGATATAATAATTCTGGAAATTTTGTTCTTCTATTTGTGGCTTCTAGGGCTAAAAACTCTTTTTTAAATTTGAGTAGACGTCAACAAGAAGTCGCATTGATCTTAATTAATATATCCATTGATATAATGATCTAAATTAATATATACATTAGACAAAAGATAACACAGAACCTTTATGGGATAGAACAGACTGATATGATTCTAAATTTTTTCGAACCGATATGATTCCAAGTGTCAAAACGCTTGGTTCCATCTAGTCTAGTATATTTGTCATTTTCCATTTATACAATAAAACCGGTTTTATCCGCTAAAACACCGGTTTTCGAATTTCATAATTTTTGTCAAAAAACCGTTTTCAAAACCGGTTTTTGAAAACCGACAAACCCTAAATGTACTATGTAGTGAAAGTAAGTAGTGGTAAAGATTCGTCCAATAAATTTCACTCGAATTGTCTCAATTTAGTCTAGCCCCAAAGATGGGCTTTAAAAGCTGGATATATATTAATTATTGGATCTCTTCTGATATGTAAAAACAAACACTATTTAAGATTCATTGGTTTTATTTTAAATAATAACTTACATAATTGAGTACTTTAGATACTTTAGTCTATTCTTGGCCGTTCTATCATAACTGACCCTCCCGAATAATAATTCGTTTTACCTAATTGGACCCTTATTGTACGAATAAGGGTTTATTTATCAAAGTCTTATATAAATACTGAATTTGGTACTAAACTTACAAACTTATTTGATAAAGATCTGATAACACAATAGTACATAACAGTTCTCAACAAAGCAGACCAACTTTGGAAATTTTAAATTCATTGTTCGACAAATAGTCTTAATTCTCGAAAAGTTTGGTCCAATTGTGTTATAGTTTTTGACTGTGGTCCTAGAAATGTTATTTACGTGTGTGGTGCCAAAATTTGAATTCGAATAACGAAAAAAAATAACCACATTTATCGAAAAATGGTGATAGTTCCACCAAAGCTCTATGTTGCACTTTAAAGCTCGTAATTTCCAAACTGCATGGAGTATTGTATTTCTAATATTAGGAGTATCTATATCTAGAACAAGGTATTTCGTAGTATGAATATATATATATATATATATATATATATATATATATATATATATATATATATATAGTTACATGGATATTATATACATTGTTCCCGAAAGCGCCAAAGGTGAAATAAGTAATTACGACGTGTGGGAAGATACGTCTCAGCTTATGCGTATAAATTTTAGAAGGTTTATTTAATATAATACTTTCGTGTGCTCATGTTAATATCATCATATATAAATATTTATTCGAAACCTCATACCTACTAATCTTGGTAGAACATTTATTAAAAATATTCAATTAAAATTCAAGCTGCTTGCAAATATACCATCTGAGACATAAAAGAATATTAGGATTGTATTTCCACCTGTTTCTATATTGGTGTTAATATAATAATAAAAAAAATTTCACTAGAGATTTTGCGAATGACAATAATAAACTAATTTCAAGATTTTTTTTTGAAAAGATCCTATTATGTTATGTAACAAATTTTTCTTACCTAACATGCGTCTTTACAACATCCAAAAAGCATTGTATCACTTAGGGATGAGTGCAAATATATTCTAATTGTATTATTTTCAGAATATTCCCTTTTTGTTATGTTTTGTATTGAAATAAGCTTTATCAAACGGTTTTTAAGTTTTATTTAGAATGAGGAATAATCACGTTAAAAACTTTTCCATAGTGTTAAAATGTTGATAGGATTTTCGAATTGGTTTTGTATTGCTGATGGCGTTTTTCTTAAGTTTATATTTTGATAATATTCCAGTTCATATTCACTTTATATACGTCATCTAATTAATTTTGCCAAATTAATAATTACTAAGAAGAATTAATAAATACTGTTATTAATTTAAGATTGTATAATACTCTTACTGTTATTAAATTATTTATTTCAAACGCATATTTAGTACATAGATTAATAGCTTATTTTTAATACTGACTTTCAAATAACATAATGATTATTTTATTATTGATAATAATTAAATCAATATAATTTCATTGGTATCTGAGAAGATAATCTGTAATACTAATATTACATATGTTTTTAGCAAGTAATAAGTGCGATTGAATTGATCAATATATACACATAAACATATATATATATATATATATATATATATATATATATATATAGTTAATTTTTCTTTATATTCTCGTGTTAATTATTTTTATTTCACAATTTTCATATTATTATTTTTATACGTTTTTTACGTAGCATACGTTGTGTTTCATATTTTATTAATTCATTTTTATATTTTTTAAATTTATATTTTTAACTCCATTTTTGTGTTTTATTTTTATAAATTAATGTATTTTTTATTCAAATGTTTTTAAATTCAGTTATATTTTTTAATCTTTTGTATATATATTTTTTTCTGAGTATATTTTTGTGAATTCATTTTTATAATTTATCAATTTTTCAATAAAAAAATTTCAAGTCAAATTTGATAAAATCATTCTTTTTATATCATATTTTCGTAACTTGGTATTTTGAAAAAAAAAAAAAATGTATTACTGAATTCATATTGTTGTCAATTTCAGTTCTTGAAAATTTGTACTTACATAAGCTCATATTTTTGTCAAATAATATTTCTAAAAATCATATTTTCATAACTTATTTTCCTTAAATTTCACAAAGCATTGTTTAGCGAAGATTTTATTATTAAGACATAAATCACATTTAAAAATAAAAATTCTGCAATTAAAACTTATTAAAAAGCCCTTTGTACAGAGTTGTAGAATATCAAAGGGCATCTCTCCTTGAAAATATTAAGCAAGAACCTGGCAACAAAAGTTTCAAACTCTTGTTCGGAATCTTTGAGGTTTTAATTAATTTTATATTTAATTTTGATACGAAATTGTTTTCATGTGGTTTAGAAGACTTATAATAATACAAAGGTAACTAAAAAAGTAAAACTAAGAAAATCTGTAAGTTCAATTTTATAATGAAAAATATGCTATTTCTGTTTTATAATATGAAACTCTTTAATATATTTATATATGTATATTAGGGTGTAAACAACATCAGTAATACGCTCAATTTTGTTTACAAAGTAGATTGTAATTGTTGTTAAATTAGAGAAAGTTCTTTATATATTTAAAAAAATCTAAATCAGTATAAGACTATGTTTTCGGAACAAGTCATTAGTTTAAAGTTAAACCATACTTTTAATACCAAGAAAATTCTATTATTTCGCATAAGGAAAAGAATAGTGACCTCAGAAATTTGCTGAATCGGTATTTATCTTGTTAAACCCCCTTTGCGTTAATAAACCAATTATGCTCTTTTAGTACACGAATCATAATATTATCAATTTTTTTATAATAATTCTTCAAATCTTTGACTCTTGTTGATTTTTTTTCAATTTTAGCTTCTCTTATTTTTATGTTTTCATATATATTTGATATATATATATATATATATATATTTCTCAATTTATTACGTGTGGGTCCAGCAAGATTATACAGAAAATGTTTTATTCAGCACATCCTTATTGCCTGAATATGAGTTAATAAAATAGAAAGGACAACTAAGTATATATCTCATTCTGTGGTAACAAGCACGCAATTATATCATGACAGATGTCTAGACGATCCCAAACTATAATCCTTGCAAAAGGAATATTTCGTCTAGATGGATGGTCTGCGATTTGTAGTTGTTTATTTCAAATATATTCACACACACTGTTAAAAATACCCAAAAACTGCTAAAACTTTGTGCATCATAATATATACATATCAGGAAGGTCTTGTGTTAAGATAAAATGCCACTTACACCTGGTACATTTTTTTATTTCGGTGTGTGTTGGTGAAAACTTGGTAATCACAAATTTAGTTGGTAATTAAGTGCGGATTTTTCGTATCAAACATTAATTCTGTTTAAATTTCGTAATGTTTAAGTTTCATTATTCACTGACTTTTTGTCATCTTTCAAGTAGCATCTTTATTCCACTACCATATAACTTCTGGATTTTTATTAGCAATAAACTTATTCAGGTACAATTTCACACCATTAGCATAATTGATTTTTTTTAAATTCAAAAGTTTGTTATGATAGAAACTGAAAGTGATCAGATGATGCAAGGTCAGAATTATATGGCGGATTTGACAAAACATCCCAACCAAGCTCCAATAATTTTTGCAGAGTGGCCAAAGTTATGTGTGTCAATAATTGAATAAATTAATGCCTTTATTTGCCAATTTGGCTTTATTTTTCAAATACAATGTTTAATTTGTTAGCTGTTAAATGTAGATATCAGAATAAATTAACATTGGTAATAACTGTTTAAAGTAAACAATTTTTTTGAATCAACTTTAACTTGACGACCAAAGTGTCTTACATCTTTGAGTGAAAAGTCGCCAGAACAAAGTTTGGCAAATTAATTTTGACATTGCCGTTTTCCAAGGCTTTAATACCAAAAACGGGGCATAACTTTTTGAGATTAAGAAGCTTTTTTTAACTTGGCAGAAATCCAAAAGCAAAATATGTCAAAAATTTTCGATTACCCTTTGAATTTTTCAACGAATGCCAAACGAAAACTACACAATTGAACATAACACTTTTTTTCACATATTGCCAGCTGGATTGTCTACTATCCAATGACAAGATGTAGTTTACATTTAGACTACGTCAGAAACTCAAAAATTTAATTGAAACTATCATTGAAGCCGCACTTACTTAGTTGCCAACGTAATATTTTAATTTGGAAAAAAGGAATTATTACCTTTTGGTCCGCACTAACTTAGTTGCCAATCTAAGATTTGAATTCGAAAAAGAGAGGAATTATCACTTTTTTTATAAAACTTTGCGAACTCATTTGGATTGAAAATGTTGCATTTGAAAAAAATTCTTTACCAATTTTATTTCCATGTTTGTGAATATTTTAAATATTGACCACCAATAATACTTTATTGGCTATCGATTTTGCGAAAGAATTCATAATATTCCTGTTCGTGTTGAATCGAAAAGGAATTTTTTCGAATTTATGACAAAGTATATGAGAACAGAGGAAGAATCCTTGAAATTTCTTCCACAAAACTGTGGGTAATATATTACCCACTGTGGGTTGTGCGGATAAGTTATGACAAAATCGGAAATAATATATAAGGGATAATGTATATATATATATATATATATATATATATATATATATCATTTCTCTTTTTACTTTCCTTCCTAAAAATCTAAAACTCCAAAAGAGCATTTAATTGGTGTTGTTTACAAAGTCAATTGTAGCGATTGTGATTATTGTTATATTGGCAAAATTTTGCAAAATATTTACAAGAAAGTAAATCAACATATCTGTAATACAAAAAATCTTATTTTATTAATTCATGCAAAAAATGGATATTAAATTACATATTTTTAAAACAAATCTCTATTTTATTATGAATGAATTGGACGTGTGCTTGTAAAGTTATATATTTTGATAAAACACATCATTTAATATATTTAATATTTCGATGATAATGAAGACATAAGTGAAAAATATTCTCCAGTTTCCAAAATAAGAATAGAGTGTTTTTCAGTGATCTAATTTTGTTTTTCTATTTTACATGGGTTAACAGGCAACCAATTTATTATTCAATATTTTATTGAATAAAGGACAAGTGCCTCGGGCTGTCCACAATGATTGAAACATATGAAATAAATATGCTTCCAGAAACTTTAAGGAAACAGTAACTTTATGATAAATATTACATTTCAATGGAGATATTTCATACCAAATATTATTAATATGTAGGTCTATTTGGTGACCAAGTTTGGCTTTATATTGTTTTGGTAACATTTACCAATATGGTTAATAATATTTACTAATATAGACTCCACATCGATAATTAATATTTACCTAAATTCAAAACTGATATTTAGCCCACATTCAAAAAAATATTTTGCGCTCTTTTAATAAAACTTTTTATTATCAATTTAGCAGCATATAGCAAAAATTAGTAGAAATTAACATAAAATATTTTTATTGGCGTATTTGAACCTTATTGATATATGTATTTCCGCGGTTATAACTCTTCATATATTATATTAATAATGACTTATTTAAAATTTTATAAAATCTTTTACGATAGATTGTTCCATACAGTTTTATATTATATTTTTACAAAAATATATTTCTTTGTGACAAATGCTGAGTGCGACATGTGCTTTTAAGGGAAATGAAACATTCTCCAAAATCTCACAGCTAGCATTTTAGAACTTTATCATAGTAAGTTAGTAATAGGGCTAGTCCACCCAAATTCTTTATTTTAGAAAATACTTAATTAAATTTTGAAGTTTTAAAATAGTCCACTTCTCTGTTTCTGTCTTTCAAACTAATTTGCATCAAACTGCTGAATCAAAAATTATTTTAATCGTATTATTTTTAGGTTTTTATTTTTTTCTCGAAATTTTTTTCACAAAACTATAAAGTATTTTACTATTATACACTCCTGATTAAATACACCAACTTTTGATAAAACTCGCCAACAAATTTTAGTACATTTTTTAAAAGGGCCATTCAAAGTTAACCAATTTAAAAAAAAATAATTTCAAAGTTTAACAAAAAGTCTTAAAAATTGAAGCAATTGTATCATTATTTTTGACTGTGGTCCTAGAAATGTTATTCAAGGTTACTGTTCCTAAGTTTAAATGAACAAAAATAATAAAAATCAACTAAAATAACCAAAAAATGGTTAGAATGATCAAAGCTCTGGGTTGTACTCAAAAGCTCATTTTTTTAACCTACATGAAATTTTTTTCTATTTTTCATGAAAGTTAGTTTTCACGTTGAGTTCTGGGAAGCTCTGTATTTATATTAACAGATGAGAAATTTTGGTATCAAACCATAGTAATTAATACTATTCATTACACACCAATAGAGATAAAAAAAAATCTCAAACAAAAACTTAAGAAAAATATTGTAAAAGAATTGTAAATAGAAAGTTGTGCAAAATAATGAAAGTTTTGGAGAGTTATATCTGGTTGTTTTCGTATTAAAAGTTTTTCCAATTGTTATTGTGTAGACTTAAGATACAACAACGAGCAAACATCTTGAACTTTAGAAAAAAGTATTTATTTTTAATTAATAATAAAATATAAATACAGCACGATAAACACAGAATGAAATCAAATAAAGAAAACTATGAAAATGAAATTTAAGTAAATCTTAAATATCTTAGTAATTGCAGGAACTAAAATTCTAATTTAAATTATCATAAACAATATAACTCTACTTACTGCAATCTTCAAATATTCAAACAAATTCTTATTTAGTCGCATAAAATTCCTGAATGATGTGGATATTTTTTGTAGAATCTTTTTGTCGAATGATGCGTATCTTTTGTGGAAATTATTACCGGAGTGAATAAAAATGAGCAAATAAAAATCATCTATTTTTCATTAAAATAAATTCAAATTTTTTATAAGTAAATTTACGACTAGATCGCTCTCTAAATATATCCTGGTTGAAAATACATAGAGAACACTTCAGATGGCACGTCAAAACACTTTGCTTTTCCAGCACTTCTGCAAAAGTGACACTTTTAGTGAAAAATATATTTTCACACATTATTTTAAAATAACAGTAGCAAACTGTGGAAAAAATAGTCTGCTTGCAGTTTTTCGAAAACAATATCCATAATTGAAAACATTCTTTGCATCGTAAAAATGTACTTATGTGAAATATTACATGAAAACTTGTTAAGTTTTGAAAAATTCAATCTATATGTAATAATTACAAAAATTTTGAATACGTTCAAATTAGTTATTATTACTAGATAAATATGCATATAGTTAGATGTTACAACTTCAAAGTACTTTTTTCTATCTATTAACCATATTTTAATAATTTCCTTCCTTCACTAAAGCTTTTTAAACCGTACTCATCGCCGCCTTTGCGGAGCTTTTGAAAGCTTTAGTTTTCCTTGTAGCATTTTACAATGTACGTCCATCGATGCGAAACCAATTTCTTAATTGAATACAATCAATTATTATTGAAAAAGTCTATTTTTATGGTCGTCAAATGGGTTTACTTTAGAATTAAGATGATGAAACGTTTTATAGGTGGAAGTTGTATTGATCCTGTTTGAACAGTTAGACAAATATAAATATGGTAGTTTTGTAAAATATTGGTTTGATAATGAAAATTATTGATGTGGATTGTTATTTTCTGAATTTAGGTAGATACAAGTATGAACTTTTGCTGCCGTTTTTTTGAAACTTCATCAAAAATGTAATGAGAACGTGACTGCGCTGTAGAGTAAAAAAACGAAGTTATAATAGAAAATTTTTAAATGAAATAATCAATTATATTATTGTCATAAAAATATTAATTATATGGTATACTCATTACGCAATACATAATAAATTTTAATAGGTTTGCTTCTATAAATATGCGCAATATTTATATGATTATTCAAAACACTTACTTATTTTTCAGCACGCGAATTTTGTATAAAAATAAAAATTTTGCTGGTACCCAAACATTTGATTAGAAATTTAAGATAATTTTCAATATTAAAATGATATATGCTCCAAAACAAAATATGCTTACATATTGTTTCTCAAATATTCAATAAATTACATAATACTTGAATATCATTGTACAATTAAATTAATTTTTTTCAATGGTTTCAAAACAATCATACTTTAATTTTTATAAGAGCTTGCTTATTCTTTATTGTTATAAGAAAACATATACTTAAACATAAACAAACATATACATATACAGCATCTATATCAAAAAAATAAAATTAATTTGTATAGAAAGTATA
>NW_020537067.1:0-35589 GCF_003426905.1 Ctenocephalides felis | reverse complement strand
ACAAAAGATAACTCAGAACCTTTATGGGATAGAACAGACTGATATGATTCCAAATTTTTTCGAACCGATATGATTCCAAGTGTCAAAACGCTTGCTTCCATCTAGTATATTTGTCATTTTCCATTTACAATAAAAACCGGTTTTATCCGCTAAAACACCGGTTTTCGAATTTCATAATTTTTGTCAAAAAACCGTTTTTCAAAACCGTTTTTGAAAACCAACAAACCCTAATAGTACTATGTAGTGAAAGTAAGTAGTAGTCGAAAAGATTGATTCATCCAAAAAATTTCACTCGATTTGTCTCAATTTAGTCTAGTCCCAAAGATGGGCTTTTAAAAGCTGGATATATATTAATTATTGGATCTCTTCTGATATGTAAAAACAAACACTTTTTAATATTTATTGTTTTTATTTTAATTTAGTGATAAGTTTATTATTGTTAGCGGTTCAATCATAACTGACTCTTCCGCTCAATAATAATCCGTTTTTTCTGATTCCACCCTTATTGTACGATTTATAAAGTTTTATATTAATGCTGAATTTGGTACTAAACTTACAAACTTAAAATCTTTTAATTTTATCTTGATAAAAATTGGATAACATAAAAATTGCTTAGTACATAATAGTTCTCAACAAAGCAGACCAACTGGAAAATTTTAAATTCAAACACTCTTAATTCTCTAAAATTTGGACCGATTGTGTTATAGTTAAACGTGGTCCTAAAAATGTGATTTACGTGTATAGTTCCAAAAATTGAATGTACAAAAATAATGAAAAAAATACCTACTTTTACCGAAAATGGTGACAGTTCGACCAAAGCTCTATGTTGCACTTTAAAGCTCGTAATTTCCAAACTGCATGGAGTATTGTATTCCTAATATTAGGAGTATCTATATCTAGAGCACGGTACTTTGTAATATGAATATATATATATATATATATATATATAATATAACATATATATAATATATATATATATAACATGGATATTATATACATTGTTCCCGAAAGCGCCAAGGTGAAATAAGTAATTACGACGTGTAGGGAGATACGTCTCAGCTTATGCATATAAATTTTAGAAAGGTTTATTTAATATAATAGTTTTGTATACTCATGTTAATATCATCATATATAAATATTTATTCGAACCTTACAGTGAATCTGTGGCAAAACTTGTATTAAAATTCAAACTTCTTACAAATAAACCAGTAGGCATACAAAAATATTGGGAATGTATTTCCACGAATGCAACTTCCATATATAAATTAAAAATAACTATTTTCACAAAAGACTTTGTGAGTAACAATGATAAGGAAATTCAATAGCATTTCTTCAACAAGATTGTAGTTCATGTGAAACTTTGTGAAATTTTTCAAAATATTTTTTATTACTTAAAAAGCAATCCAAAAGCAACTGATTGTATCACAAAGAGATGATTGATTTTTCGAAATAATTTTTATCAGAACTTTTTTTCAATTAAATCCATATTTGTATAAATTTTATTTAGAATGAAGTATAGTCGGTTTAAAAAACTGTACTATATAGTTTTAAAATGTTTAGGGTTTTTCGTATCATTTCAGTATTACTGATGACGATTACTTGAATATAGAATTTATTCATAGTAAAGTTCATATTTATTTTATTTACGTCATTCAATTAAATAATTATTGATAATTCTCCCGAAACTATTCTCAAAATATAATGAAATTCTATTAAATAAGATAGTTTAATGCTCTTGGTATATTTATTTCAAATGCAGATAACATTATTTATAACAAAGTCTAGATTACTAGCTTATTTTTTAATATCGACTTTTCAAATAACATAATGATTATTTTATTATTGATAATAATTAAATCAATACAATTTTTGGTATCTGAACCGATAATCTCTAATACTAATATTACATAGTTTTCAGAGAGTTATAAGTGATTAAATTGTTCAATATATACCTAAAATTTATATATATATATATATATATAGATATATATATATATATATAATATATATAGTTAATTTTTCTTCATATTCTCATTAATTATTTTTATTTTAAAAAATTTTTAATATTATTTTTATAATTTTAATATTTTGTGATATATTTTGTATTTTTATTTTTAAGTCCACTTCTGTGCTAAATTTATTGTTGTTATTACAAATTTATGTTTTCATATTTATATAAAATCATATTTTCAGAAATTTATACTTTATAAAATTATGTCTATTTTTCCATTTGTATAAATTTCTACTGCCATTTTTTTATAGATTTTATTTTTATAATATTATGATTTCGTAAATACAATTCTTTATCACATTTTTTGTATATTCAAATGTTTAAAAATTCAAAATTATACTTTTTAATTTTTTTTATACATTCTAATTTTTAATTTTCATTTATGATAATTAATAATAATGTTACTTGTTTAGAATTTTCAAATTTTTTTTTGTTCAAAATTTAATATATTAAATTTTTTGTAAAACTTATATTTTCATTAATTTATAATTTGAAAAGTTTATATTGTTGTTAATATTTATTCTTGAAAATTTGTACATACATAAATTTATTGTTTAATTAATTTTTTTTTAAATTCACATTTTTATAACTTATTTTTCCCTAAATTTTACAAAGCATGTTTAGCGAAGATTTTATTATTAAGACATAAATCACATTTAAAAATAAAAATTCTGCAATAAAACTTATTAAAAAGCCCTTTGTACAAAGTGTAGAATATCAAAGGGCATCTCTCCTTGAAAATATTAAGCAAGAACCTGGCAACAAAAGTTTCAACTCTTGTTTCGGAATCTTTGAGGTTTTAATTAATTTTATATTTAATTTTGATACGGAATTTGTTTTCATGTGGTTCAGAAGACTTATAATAATACAAAGGTAAATAAAAAGGTTGAACTAAGAAAATCTGTAAGTTCAATTTGTAATGAAAAATATACTATTTGAGTTTTATAATATGAAACTCTTTATTTATATATGTATATTAGAGTGGTCCTTAATATGAATGTTTTCGAATTTTCTTGCTTCCAGGGACTCAAATACTTCCAAATTAATTAAAAGAAAATCCTGAAGATTTTAACACTTAATATTAACTTTAACATGGTCAGCACTCCAACCAAAGTATTTTGGTTCTTCTTTCTAAGTAAATACATATTTTATAAAATATATCAAATTTTTGTTGTAATTATTATGTATATTTATTTTAAGTTATGAAATTTTCAAAAACAAATAAAATTTTACTCATAAGAAACTTTGGTTGGAGTGTGGACTATCTTAAAGTTAATATTAAGACTTAAAAATTGCAGAGATTTGTTTTTTATCAATTTGAAAGTATTTCAGCCCCCGGGAGCAAAGACATTTGAAATATCCATATTAAAGACCACCCTATATATATATATATATATATATATATATATATATATATATATTTCTCAATTCATTACGTGAGGGTCCAGCAAGATTATACAGAAAATGTTTTATTCAGGACATCCTTATTGCCTGAATATGAGTTAATAAAATAGAAAGGACAACTAAGTATATATGTCATTCTGTGGTAACAAGCACGCAATTATATCATGACAGATGTCTAGACGATCCCAAACTATAATCCTTGCAAAAGGAATATTTCGTCTAGATGGAAGGGTGGTCTGCTATGCGATTTGTAGTTCTTTTCATTTCAAATTCATTCACACACACACTGTGAGTTAAAATGAACTAATAAGACCCAAAACTGCTAAAACTTCAGGGAGGTCTTATGTTAAGACAAAATGCCACTTACACCTGGTTCATTTTTGACCATATTCAACTTTTTGGTGAAAACTAGGGGAATAACTAGGGTCAGTTGAATATCATGGTATTTTGACCGTTTTTTTTGTAGAAATTAAACAATCTAATAAAATTTAATTTTAATATAAAATTTAATGTAAATTAATATTTAAACATTGAAAACGACAATTTAAGCCAAATGTATAGGATTGATTAAACATGTTTTAAATTGATAGCCGAAACGATTCACTATTATAGAAATGTTAGCACATCTTCTTATGTAAAATTTATTAAATGCTGGTCAATTTTTTTCACTATAAATAGAAATAAAATTGAATAGTAAATAATTTCAGTCAAAAACTGCTTTTAATCACTCGATATTTTCTGTTAAAATTTTTTGTTCGAATTAATCAAGCAAATTGAATCAATCAAGCATAATAACTCGAAATCGGTTTTTTCTGGAAAAATACTTTTCAAAAATCGGATTTCTAAAGTGTTGGTTTATGTATGAACCCTTATGAAAAAATCACAAGAACAATTTCTAAGCTTTTCAAATGCAATTGCATTCAAGGACAGCTTTTTAGTTACTCATATATGATTTTAGAAAACAAAAAAATCAACAACTTTTCTTAAAAAAGTGTCGCAAACTTTTTAAATATTGCGTTTCATTAAGATCACATGTGTAAGAATTCTTTATGAGAATTTATTTCCATAATTTCGTATTCCATATTATAATATCTTTAAATATTGACCACAATGCTTTATTGGCTATCGATTTTGCGAAAGAATTCATAATATTCCAGTTCGTGTTGAATCGAAAAAGGAATTTTCGAATTTATGACAAAGTATATGAGAACAGAGAAAGAATCCTTGAAATTTCTTCTACAAAACTGTGGGTAATATATTACCCACTGTGGGTTGTGCGGATAAGTTATGACAAAATCGGAAATAATATATAAGGGATAATATATATATATATATATATATATATATATATATATATGTTTTATCTCCATTTTTACTTCCTAAAAATCTAAAACATCAAAGGAGCGTTTCATTGACAAACGTTGCTCAGAAAATAAATTGTAACGATTGCAATGGTTGTTATATTAGGCAAAAATTCGCAAAATATTTACAAGAGAAATTAACATATTTCTAATTCAAAAAATCTTATCTTATTAATTTATCAGTAAAGTGGATATTTAATTGCACATATTTTAACAAAATTCCCCATTTTTTATGTCTGGAATGGTCACGTGCTTCTAAAGTTAATTCTTATATTACACATCATTTAATATTCCAATGATAATGAAGACATAAGTAAAGAATATTATTCAAACATTTAGTTTCCAAAAAAAAGAATGAAGTGTTTTTCAGTCATCTAATTTTGTTTTTCTATTTTACATGGGTTAACAGGCAACCCAATTTATTATTCAATATTTTATTGAAGTAAAGGACAAGTGCCTCGGGCTGCCCACAATGGATAACATATTGAAATAAATATGCTTCTAGAACTTTTAAGGAAACAGTAACTTTAAGATAAATATTACATTCTAAAAGAAATTTAATACTTCTCCATACCAAGAAATATTTTTGTGTAAGCTCATTTTGGTAACCAAATTTGAATCAATATTGTTTTGGTAACATTACCAATATGGGTAATAATATTTACGAAATAACGACACCACATGGGTAAATAATATTTACCCTACCTTCAAAATGATGTTTAGCATTAAAAATATTTAGTTTACTTTAATAATTCTATTTAGCTTATTTTAGAAACTATTATAATTACTATTACGGATTTAGCAAAAATTAGTAGGAGTTAACATAAAATATTTTCATTGGCGCATTTGAACTTTATTGATGTATTTTTTCTGCGTTCGTAATTCTTTATTTTTTAAATTAATAATGATTTATATAGAATTTTATTATATTTATTTGCGTTAGATTTTACTTACAGTTTTATATTATATTTTACAAAAATAATATTTCTTTGTGACAAATGCTGAGTGCGACATGTGCTTTTTAAGGGAAATGAAACATTCTCCAAAATCTCACAGCTAGCATTTTAGAACTTTATCATAGTAAGTTAGTATTAGGGCTAGTCGACTCAAATATTTTATTTTAGTAAATTTTTAATTAAATTTTGAGGTTTAAATAGTCCACTTTTCTGTTTTTTGTCTTTCAAACTAATTTGCTTTACAAATTATTTTAAATTTTTATTTTTCTTCGATTTTTCTCACAAAACTTTAAAGTTACCATTACCATTTTATAATGTTAAAAATGCCCCGTTGATGAAACTTGCCAATTAACTTTAGTATATTTTTAAAAGGAGGGTCATTCAGAGTTGACAAAATTTGAAAATGATAATTTTATAGTTAAAAAAAGTCTTAAAAATTGCACAGCATTATTTTTGACTGTGGTCTTAGAAAGGTTACTCAAGGTTACTGTCCCAAAGATTAAATTAACATAAATGATAAAAATTAACCAAAATAACCGAAAAATGGTTACAATAACCAAAGCTTTTGGTTTTACTTAAAAACTCATAATTTTCAAACATGAGATAATTTTTCTTCTATTTTTTCATGATACTATCAATCAAACTATCATCTCGTTTCAGCTTGACGTTGAGTTCTGGGACACTCTGTATTTATATAAAATAGATACCAAATTTTGCTATGGAACCACAGTCCCAAGCAAAAACTTAAGAAAATATGATGAAATATTGTGTATAGAAAAGTTGTGCAAAATAATTAAAGTTCTGGAAAGTTATATCTGGTTGTTTTCGTATTAAAAGTTTTTCTAATTGTTATTGTGTAAACTTAAGATACAACAACGAGCAAACATCTTGAGCTTGGAAAAGTATTTATTTTTTTATTAACACTATAAAATAAACACAGCAACATGAATACAGAACACAATCAAATAATGAAAATGATGGAAAATGAAGTTCAAGAATATTTATATGAAGATTCCATTTCTTATAGTATAAACTTAAAATTGAAACCTAAATTAATATTAATATGACTTTACTTACTTCAATCTTCAAATTTGAAAAGAAACTTTCCTTACTTTATTATAAAAAAATTAAGTCTAAATTAATTGCATAAAAATTCTGAATAATTTGGATATTGTTCATAAAATATCTAATTTCTTTATTAAAATAAATTCAAATTCAGTTTTCATAAATAACGACTAGATCTCTCTTTAAATTTATCCTGGTTGAAAATACATAGAGAACACTTCAGATGGCACGTCAAAACACTTTGCTTTTCCAGCACTTCTGCAAAAGTGACACTTTTAGTGAAAAATATATTTTCAACACATTATTTTAAATAACAAAAATAGCAAAATGTGGAAAAAATAGTCTGGATGAGCTTTTCGAAATAATATTCATAATTGGAAACATCCTTTGCATCGTAAAAATATACTTATGAGAAATATTATATGAAAACTGTTAGGTTCTTGAAAAATTCAATCTATAATAATTACAAAAATTTTCAATGCATTTAGATTTTGTTTTCAATTTTCAAGCCATTAATTTAATTAGTTATTATTACTAAGCAAATATGCATATAGTTAGATGTTACAACTTCAAAGTACTTTTTCTATCTATTAACCATATTTTAATTTTAATTTCCTTCCTTCACTAAAAGCTTTTAACCGTACTCATCGCCGCCTTTTGCGGAGCTTTTGAAAGCTTTTAGTTTCCTTGTAGCATTTTGCAATGTACGTCCATCGATGCGAAACCAATTTCTTAATTGAATACAATCAATTATTATTGAAAAAGTCTATTTTATGGTCGTCAAATGGGTTACTTTAGAATTAAGATGATGAAACGTTTTATAGGGTGGAAGTTGTATTGATCTGTTTGAACAGTTAGATGGACAAATATAAATATGGTAGTTTTGTAAAATATTGCTTGTTGATGATGAAAATTATTAACGTATTCTGAAATTATTTTGGTAGTTGCTAATATGAACTAAGGCCGTTTTTAAAAAAAAAATCGTTTATCCAAAATGCGAATAAGAACGTGACTGCACGCTAGAGTAAAAAAACAAAGTATAGTAGAAAGTTTTTAAAATTAAATAATCAATTATATTATCGTCGTAAAATATTAATTACATACTGTACCTATTGCGCAATACGATGATAAATTTTAATAGGTGCTGCTTCTAAAATATGCGCAATATTTTATGATTATTTAAATTATTTTACTTATTCAGTACGTGAATTTTGTAAAATACATAATAATTTAAAACTGGTGTCCAAGCATTTGATTAGAAATTTAAGTTGATTTTCAAGATTAGAATAATATATGCTTCAAACAAAAAAAACTTACGCATTGTTTCTCAAGTTTTCAATAAATTACATAATACTTGAATAGGTATCAATATTAAAATTTAATTAAATTATTTCATAGCTATAAATATGTATAAATTAAATTAATATTTTAATGGTTTCAAAACAATCATGCTTGTAATTTTTATAAAATCTTGCTTATTCTTTGTTGTTATAAGAAAAACATATACAAAAACATAAACAAACAAACATACATATACATAAACATATACAGCTTCTATATAAAAAATATAAAATTAATTTGTATAGAAAGTATAGTTATATAGATACATCAAAATATATAGAAAAATATGCATTTATTAACATAATCTCTAAGAATTGTTTTTTAATTTTTTATCTAATGTTAAACAATTATGTCCCATTTATAACCGGTAAGTATCGTTGAACTCTAACCTGGAGCAATAGGTCGTTCAGGGTTGACTTCAAATTTAGCGTACCAGTTGCAATTGGGACAGCTCTTTAAAAGTGTAATATTAATAATAAATTTCTATAAATGGTAAATATATATATATATATATATATGTATAAATATGTATCTATCTGATACGTACAGTTAAGAACTAATTATTACAAATAAATTGAATACAAACAGTTTGGAAATTCATATTTATGTGCACATTTTTAATGAAGATTGTACTGAATAGAACTTTCGTTGAATCTTTGTCAGAGAATTCATTCAGAGTTGAAATATCCATTATTTTAATTGTCTTTTATATTTTAACTTTTTTTACATATTGTATTTACTGGTTTTTAATCTTTCACACCTGGCCAGGGTGATACTTCTTACTCCAACCACATGTTAGTTATTCTTGGGGTTATATAAAAAAACTGTTGAATCTGACTTAAAAATAACAGTACATTTTATAAAATAATTAAATGAAGAATATTAAAAATTATATTGAGTTCTCGTAAACTAAACAATAATGCTCACTACCAAATGAAACGACGAAAGAAATTACTTTGTTACGAATTTTCAACTTTGCCGTTTATCTGCTCATGTCAATGTCGTAAAATCAAATAATGGGTGGTTATACATTTTCGCCTCTACTTTCAAATATTTTGTTAAAAAATTCCTAACATTACTTGTTTTTGTGATATCGGTGGTGGACTTTAAGCCCCGATCTACCCTATTAATAATCTCGAAAGCAATTGACGTCTATTAATTTTAATATTCTATCACATATTAAGTACAAACCTAGGAAAACACAATAAAAACGGTGTTATTTAAGACAATTAAAACAATTAAACCTAATGGGAAATTAATGAACGCCGTTTCCGACTTAACTGCGCAATAACACTTCACAACGCGGTTTATATGCGACGAAGAAAATTTATAATTATGACCTGTGAAAACTATTTCAAACTCATCATCGTTAATGATTTTAGCAGTCGTTTATTTGTTTTTCATAAATCTTTTCACGATAAACTTAATGGAGTTTTGAATCAAGAAAAAATACTGTGTGTGTGTGTGTTTTATTCATAGCTTTGCTAACGAGTTCTCATTTTTTCCTCAGAATTTTATACGATTCAGTGAAATAAGAGAAAATCGAAACGAAATAACAAATAGACATGTAATAAATATCTGAACATAAAAGCAAGGAGTGAATTACTGTCGAAATTAATACAATATATACAGACAGTCCCTTTTATTTGCCATTTTTATCTGAGGACATCAAAGATTAATTGCACATAAACGAAGCAAAGGAATAAGGGAGATTGAATGCTGGTAGTTATTTCTTTATACAATATATTATATATTGATCATTATTAACATCCATAGAAAGAAGTTTATGTTTTCGCCAAAGAGAACAAAAAGAGTAAGACAAAATACCACAGACAATGGAACAATGAGATAATTAATAATTATATTGGTAATAATAAAATAATTGATATTGATAAAATAATAACTACAAATAAAACAATTTATTTGGTAGCATAGAGCAATGATTTTATAGACAAGGGTTCATTAAACACATGATCGATTTTTTAAGATATTTTGAACCCCCTCCCCCTTGGTGATACATGATGATATTTCAAATTACCACTACCCTCCACCAAACATTACGTGTTACGTATTAGTTACGAGAAAAAATTGTAAATTTTTTGTTTTTTATATATTTGGATTTTTTTTTCAAAAAAATTCAGGTAAAAACTAAATACACGTGATATCTTACTATACCTTTCCTCCTCAACGTGATATACATAATTCTGAGAACATTAAAAATCACTGAGCACAATTAAATGATGCAATGAGATATCGAACAACATATATGTTGGAGTGCCGCAAGGGAGCGTTTTCGGGCCAAATGTTATATTTACCGGAGATATACCCTAAGACAACAATTATGTTAATTTCAATTTCTAACTTCTTTCACCACTTTTATGTAGAACATTTGCTAATCATAAATCTGAGTTTGTTTTAGAGTGTTTTCTCTCTGTTTATTTTAGAAATTTATTTGCACGTTGCACATGTTATCCAACTCTGGTATTTATCAGAATCAATCGAACTATTTTCTAATAATTAGAAAAAGGCAAAAATGATTGTTTTATGCTTAGTGTGCAGTAACATTTATTGTAATTTATTTTTATGCATGTAATATTATATTTTATCAAGAGCTTTTAAACATGGCTTACACATTTTAGTTACTGTAAATAAGTCAGCATATTATATTATACGATTTTGTTAATAATGGTGAGTCACTTAGCAAAACCTGGTTAAAAATATATTGATTTTCCCCTGAATACTATTCTTTTTTCAATATCAAATCGACTTTTTGCTAATTTCATGTTTTCTCACGCTTCAAGTTATTTTGAATCGAATGAGATCAAATATGAAAAAGTATGTGGGCCAAATTTTGACCTTTTATCAAAAACGGGTGGACCGATTTTGAAAGCATTAGATGCAACTTTAGATATTATACGTATGTTTGAAAGAAATCAATTGGGAATCCTTCTGAGTATTTTTAATAAAAGCGATAATGTTATTTGTGAAAAAAACGTTGAAAAATTTACCTAAATGGTTAAATTTTATTTCATATTGATTCAGATAATTATGTATAGGTTTCAGAAAATTGGTGCAACTTGCCTTAAGCAAAATGCTACTTACAAGTTACATATATCTAGTATTCTAGATACTACAATAAAAGTAATTATGAGTAAATAAATATCTCTCACAATGTTGAGTCTATAATATAAACGACTATAACGTGTTGTTTTATCGCGCGGCAATTTGCCGCTAAATTTAGACGCGACGGCGTTTTACACATCAATTTTCGTCAGCTGTCATATGCAAATACGGCGATTAATATCAATAGGATTGAAGAGCACACACGAACACGTCATTCTGTGATATTTAAACATCAATATTAGTCCTCGATTGAGAAATATCAAACATTATTTAAAAGCTAAATTGTTAGGTGAATCTAGGTCACCTTAGTCGGGAATTATATTTAAGTCTATATTTAGGAACATACTTAATTGCATGTCGTCCTGTGTCAACGGTTTTGATACCGATATCGAATTTATATATATATATATATATATATATATATATATATATATATATACGTCGAGCAATTGTATTGTGAAAATCAAACCAATTAAATCACAAAAAATAACACACCAAACAAACAACTATCTGAACATGTTCAATAAAATCCCCAGCTAATTGTAGTAATCATCATTGTAGAAATCTGTTTCTTTGCTGTTTTCAAAAATTTGTAACCTAGTCCTTTTTACCCCATGGGCGGAATAAAATGAAGGGCTAGGGTGAAATTAGGACCAATATTATATTTTTAATTTTAAAGGCATTTTACAAAATAATAGCTACATTATTCAACCAATGCAAAATATAAATTTCACTGGTATATATTTTACAGAAATTGCACTGCATATAACCTTGATCTGGTATTTTGTCAGAAATACAAAGATAGACTATTTACTTAATTTATCTCCTGTAAAATTGCTTTTTTATCTTAATGTACTTTGATATTTACTCTTATTAGTCGATTAGATATTTTCCAGGCTAAAGGTTTATATTAGTTGATCCTTTTTACCCTACCCAGGTATAAGCTTTTAAAGGGGTTATTTAAAAAAACTGTTGAATTCAATTTTAACATCAAAGTTAACAACACATCTTGTAGAACAATTAAATAACGTAGATTTAAAAATTATATCAAGGTCTCGTAAACTAAATAACAGTGCTCACTAGACAACGAAAGAAAATATTTCTCTTATGGATTTTCAAACATAACATAACAACGTCGTAAAAATCAATGCGATGGTTGGTTATACGTCTTTTTCCCTCTACTTTCAAATATTCTTGTTAAAAAATTTGTTAACTTTACTTGTTCTTGAGATATCGGTTGTGCAATATTCAATATCCAATATTTTAACACCAAAGATGTTCTTTTAACTCTTAGTACATTACTTTGTAAGTAATGTAGTAAATAGCTAACTAATCATTTTCACGTCTTTCCACAAACTTCTAAAGATCCATTTAGTGTCTAAATATTATATATACAAAGCCTACAAGAAACAAAGTTGGTGTAATTTACGAAATTCCGCTAAACTTTATTAATAATAAACAACTACCACATGTCTGCGGCTCATATACGAAGGAAAAAATCAAAACTTATAATAATTAACCAAAAATTGTAATTTTTTGGATAGAAAAAAATTAATAAAATATTTCTACCATAGCTTAATTAAAACAAAATATAATCTTTCTTAATATGTTAGAATAGACATAATATTTTTTTTATTATTTTTTCATATAAATTTAATATGAAACACAATTACTGTTTTATTTTTTTCTTCGTTTTATGATGATTAAAATTAAATTTGTAAATAAATATGAAAATTGCAATTCAAAATCTGTTAAAGATTTATTCTATTGAAATATTTCGATATTAGCATAAACTGTTCTATTGAAATATTTTAATATATGTATTTATTCTCGACCAGACGTCTGTGATTTTGTGTACTATGTAACCAGAATTAGGTAAGAAGCTTTTTAAAGCTCTGTTGTTAATTAACTAAATTAAAAAGCAATTTTATAAAATATACTAGTTGTGTATGGCATCGTTACGTCATGAAATATTCGATTTTAAATGTTTCTAGCCTGAATTGAAATCTGAATATTTTCAGATATATGAAAATAAAATTTTGGAAATTAAAAAAAAAAAAACTTTTAATATAAAAAAGAGTGCGCGTATGGATCACACGCGATTGAAGTAAAACTTATTTGCTACTGTACAAAGTAGCAAAATTAAATCAAGTAAAAATGAACACATCCAATAACAATTTTGTATAATGTTTATTAGTAATATTATTAAACTCGTGATGCACATATTTATTAGTGTCAACCATTATACACATTTGTATAATGATTAATTAAAAATTATATATTAATAATAGCATTAAAAATATGTATAATATTTGAAAACAATAATGCAATTAAAGTCATACTTCAAATATGACATGATCGGTTTGTCATTGTTTATAGCATTTAGAAATGAACCTTCGTTAGAGAAATGAAGTAATTGCTGATTAATAAGTTTTATAATATTAGTTCACACAGTGGATTATGTTAAAGAAATATTGTTTTCACAATTTTACTCATCATGTAGTTGTATTTGAAAAACTTCATGTAATTAAAATTAACATGCATTCATTGACTGCTTGTTTTTTTTTTAATTTTTCACTGGCGATATAATCTCATTCTTTGAACAGCTGTAGTATGTTTTTTTCAACACATGCAAAATGTGTTTTGAGTTAGATAAGTCGATTATTCACACTTTTTGCTCCGTATCTTCGAAACGGCTGAAACTGCCTTTTCAAAAAACTAATCAGCACGTCTTCCTGTCAATATGAACCTGATATTTTTTTAATAATTCTAATCGGATGCCCGGGATTGGATCTTGTTTTTTAAATCATTTAAATCGGTTGATCTGTGCTCACGAAAACGTGGACAAAAAATGTATCCACACATACATACACACATACACACATACACATCAATTTTTCTAAGGTATGTCAACATGTTCAGAAACCTCTGAAACGTAAAGATGTGCAAATAATTTAATTTCCGAATTTTGGCTCATTACTATAACTTAACCTACGGGAAGTTAAAAAAATAAATATATAAATTTGTTACCACTTTTTATTTCTATGGACGTCGTAGATCTATTCCTCTGTCATTAATATAGATAATCAGAATGAAAATCGTTGTTTGCATTAAAAGCTTTTCGGAAAATACAATCGAAAAATCCGGTTTTGATAACATTTTTGTTCTGTTCTGTCTCCGAAGGTTGGTTGAAAGAGCTTAATTAAATCACTTTATTGTGCGGCAAAATCGTAAACAGCTGATAATGCCTTGTCGAGCAATTGGGACAAATATTTGCCTTTGCCGCATATAAAGCGGACGCATAGTTGGAATTAACAGTGCTTTCCAAAGATTAAGGATTAAATTTTACTGTTGCCTATTTAATAAATTAAAATATAATTATTTTAGAGGAATATTAGATTCAATGCCCATATTAGTGTCCGGAATAGCTCTGTCAGTTGCGTGCCTGACTCACACGCCAGCCTGACTCACATTTTTGATCGGTCCTTCTCAATGATATAGAATTTGAATTAAATTGAAAGAGTTTTGTAAACATCAAAATTAAAAATAATGGAATGGTTTAAGATCAAAACTGTATGGTGGTTGTGGCAAAACATCTCAACCAAGCTCTAATAATTTTTAGCCAGTGGCCAAAAATATTTGATGTGAATAATGGAATAAATTACCGTTTTGATTCGCCAATTCAGACCGCTTTTTACAATTGCATAGTTTTTTGTTAGTTTTTTAATGTAGACATCAGAATTAAAAATTCTGTTGGTCATAATAGTTTAAAGCAGACGATTTTTTTCTTAATCAACCCCAACTGGACGACCAGAGCGTTTTTCATCTTTGAAGAAAAAATCACCAGAAAACATTTTGGCAAACCAATTTTGACACTGCTAATTTTTTAACTTGCAGTATAGTATGTTTTAGTAATAGCAAAAGTAACAAAAATGAAAATTTTTGCATATCTTTACGTTTCAGAGGTTTCTGATCATTTTGGTCTACCTTGGAAAAAATTGATATATATATGTGTGTGTGTGTGGATACAATTTTCGTCGACGATTTCGAGAGCACGTTTCAGCAATTTGCCTTAAGGCACGATGCCATGCACCACTAGTTAATTTTAATTTTAATTTCCATTTTAAACACTAGAAACTTTAGTATAGGATTTAACCCATTTCCATATCGATTCCGCCGCACTTGTGCAACTTCTCTTATCATATGATAACAGGAACAATACTGAATTATATAAACAAAATTCTACATCGAGTCGGCTTAGTTTGAATCTGATAGTGGTGATGATAAAATAGAATAGACTCTTAACTAAGTTGAAACTTAAAAAAAAATTAAATTTTCTAAAAAATCTTCAAAAATAAGTTTTAAACTATCGAGTAATAAATATTGATTTGAGTGCAAGATGAATTAAAAATTAGATGATAAAATAGAATAGACTCTTAACTAAATTGAAACTTAGAAAAAAATTATATCGTCTAAAAAATCTCAAATCTTTTAAACTATCGACTAATAAATGTCGAGTTTTGTGCAAGATAAACTGTAAATATGAAACTATACGAGTTTGTTTCTGAATGAAAGTTGTAATGTCATCAAAAGATTTAAATCTGGTGATAAAATAGTAATTTTATTCAGCGCCAAAATTTAAACTTAATGTTATCCAGTAATATAAATTTATAATTTTTCAAAAAAAAGATTATATGCATTAAAAAAATAATACCATAACCACAATTTAAAACATACATTTCTCCATTATATATGATTGCATATGATTCAGTTACTTATTATTTATTTTTTGAGACAAATTAATTTTAAAAAGAAGCAAAGATATATAAATAAATTGAAAACTTAGATAAATGCATTATATATTAAAATCTTAACTAACTATGATTTCAAAAATGTGTAACTAAATATCTATACTAAATACTAAGATGTCAAAAATGTGTAACTCCAAATTCGTGTACTATCTAAAATTAATTTATAAAACCTAAAAATATCTTTTTTCAGAATCAATTAAGAACATTAATTTACATATAATATGTAATCTAAGTAGTGTAATACTTTTGTGATTATAAAGTGAAATAATTATAAATTATTTATTTTTTGGAAGATATGGCTAGAAAACTGCAAGGTAAAATTTTTAAATTTTGAATCTTTTTAAGATTTATTTGATTTATTATGATAACATTATATTTGTAGATAATGTCCTTGGTCAGCATAAAAGATTTTTATCATAAATAAATATTTTGTCTAAAAATCAAATATTTATATTTTATTAAAATTGTTTACTAATGATAAAAAATAAAAAAACATATAAAAATCTAAAAAAATGTTTACAAAACACCAGAACTCTCTCAGAAGCTCTCTCTTTAAGCTCTCTCAAAACCAATGGCGACTCGTTTTACTACAATATTTTAAAAACCATTTTTTAATTTTCTGTAGAGGAGTTATAGTAATCGCAAAACATTGAAAATATTTTTTTTAATTGTCATTACATCGAACGAAACCGAAGGACGGTTTCTGATCATTTTTACATACTTTAGAAAAAATACCTTGAGGCCTTTGAGGTTTGGGAGACACGTAGCAAAATATGCAAAAAATGGCAGTTTTTGGGAGAACGGAGCATCCGAATTGAATGATTCTATAAACATTTTGAATTTGAAATTTCAAAAACGTCTAAAGCTCACTTATATATTTTAAATAAATAATTTTAACTTGGGAACTCAGTTTATAAAATTCTTAGAACCGTCTATTTATTATATGCATAGAAAACAAATTTCTGCAAAATAAAATGTGGGCATTGTAGTATTAAAATGCTAATAAAATTCCAAAATAAATTTTATGCACTTTAATGCATATCCCATTAAAATCATTTAAAATTTTCATCTCCATCCCTACAATACTTTTATCTCATCTTTCCATACAATTTCGATTAAATAATTTATATTCCATCCAGTCCTATGACTATATATCACTTTGGATTTGCGTAAATCTACATTTTATGTCTAGTTATTAAATCGGGCAGGGCTCGTAAACAGTTTACCTAAAACGTCTTTTATTAAACACAGCAAATGGGATTTTAATACCTCCTATATAATTTAACGCTAGGTTTGCAGATCTGTTCGAAATTATTATGGACCATAAAATATTTGCATGTGTGGTTATATAATAGACTATTATAAGGTATAGGTACTTAAAGTTATAGGTATTTGATATTAGAACAGGGCCGGTGGAGGAGGAAATATGTTGGAAAGTGAATGTGGAAAATTACTATATTGTACTGGAAATGGGTTGATGATTTTGTAGATTAATTTAGAACTCGTAATTCAGAATGGATGCAAAAACTAGTTGAAAGTGGCATTTAACTTTAGTGCAAGTTGCATGAACTTCCCGAAATGTGTAAGAATAGACTTAATCAATCGAAATTGAAATTTAGATATTTAGATACAATTTTCAACCGTTTACTTCAAAAATAAAGTTATCGCTTTCAAGTAAATCTAAATATTGCGATTTTAGATAGAATTTTCTCAAACACATTTAAATTAATTGTAATTATATTAATTATATTGCACAAACACGTATATACCCTATAATTGTAGCTTAATATTTTAAATTTTAATGAATTGACAATGGTTGACTCATCACACACAAAAGCAACTTTTGACACAAATTTTGACTGATTTTCTCAAACTTTGATGAATTTTTAACATTAAGCTATTTGTCCCAAGGCCTTAACATTTTAGTATGTTCTATAAGGCCATGATATCTATTGCCAAGAATAAGTTCATAAAAATCGGCAAAATAAAATTTTCAACAGTTAATTTCGAGAAAACGCCTCGGTAAATTTTCACCTAAAACTAATCAGTATCATTCCCAACCAATTTTATTTTGAAAAGTTTTTTATTTTTTAAAATCGATTTAAAATTGAGAACTAAAAAATGGATGAGAAATTTTTCACTTTCCTTCTATTTACAAAAAAATAGCTCAGCCGATCGTCGCACAAAACTGAGTAAAGATAATCCACAACTACATACATCCATTGCTTTTTAAATGTTTGAAATCGGTTCAGGAGTTTTTAAGATAATGTCGATGAAAGTTCTAATTTTGACAATCGCCAAAAAAACGATACTAATTTATGCAAACTTTGCCGAATTTTTAAATTAAACGAGTTGCCGTAGAACCGTAATATTTTAGTATGATCTATAAGACTATGGTATCTACGGTCAAAAAAAATCATAAAAATCGTCAAAATAAAAATTTTAACACCAAAAATTTGTCACTTGATTCTTTTTATTTTATGGGCGGAGTAAAATGGGACGGCCAGGAGGCCAATGTCTGTATATAACCTTGATCTGGTATTTTGGCAGAAATAATCATAAGAAGAATTGGACTAACTATTTATTTTATTTATCTCTTAAAAGTTGCTTTTTAAACTGAATTTACTTTTTTATTTACTATTTTTTCTTAATTACACTTTTTCCAAAGTAAAGGTCCAGTTAGTTCTTTTTACCCCACCGAAGTGAAAGCTTTTATAGAGGATATGTAAAAAAAAAACTGATGTATCTAAATCTAAATTAACAATTCAACCTATAAAATAATCAAATAATGTAACGTATAAAATATATGAGAATTTCGCAATCTAAACAACAGTGCTCACGTCCAAATAAACTAACAACGAAAGAAAATACTTTTGTTATGGATTTTCAAACATTGACGTTCATCAACGTCATAAGCATCAAGGTGACTACAGGTTATACATGTTAACCCTCTTCTTTCAAATATTGCTATTGAAACATTTTAACCTCTTGTTTTTAAAATATCGGTGATGTATCTTTTTACTTTTAAGCCCCGCTCTACCCTATGTATTTCATTACGTAATTTTTATATAGCTTTTAGCTGCAATATAAATAAAAAGCCGACTTAGATTAATATTCATATATTGTGTGTTTTATTAACAATATCTCAAAGTCAATGTCAACACAGTAAAGTTATAAAATAGACTATTAAAATTATTGATGGCTTTCATAATATATGATGACAGGTAATTACACGTATGACTTTGTATTATGATAAAAGTTTATTGACTAATAAAAAGATTATGAAAAATATGTTTTTTGTGGTATATTTTCTATATTACATTGTCCAAAGATTAATGTTTATATATGTTGCTTATGCAATAATAACTAACAATTATTTGTAAATATTTTGTATCGACAAACTTGAAAATAGTCCGTATTATATATTTATTAATATTATTAGTGAAATTTATATAACATTGAATTCTATCCCCCATTTTGTTGTATGTATTAATAAATTCACCTACATTTGTAATATATAGTAATCTCACACGAACATTTTTGCATTCAAAGGTTCCCGAACATTTTGGCATACCTTAGAAAAAATGGATGTATGTGTGTGTGTGTGCGTATGTATGTTCGGATACAATTTTTCGTCGATCGATTTAAATGATACAAAAAATATTTGATTCATATTAACAAATTAATTAATTCATATTGATTCAAATGTGCTGATTAATTTTTGGCAAAGGCAAGACCAGCTGTTTTGGAGATACGGAGCAAAAAGTGCATGAAGTAACCATTTTTATGAGAACCGAGGACCCGATTAGAATGATTCAAAAATCAATTCACCTGTATCGATGTAGTAAAAAATAGATTTCTTGGCGTTTCAAGCCATTCTGAATCGAATGAGACCAAATTTGGAAAAAGTATGTGTGTATTTGCGTGTATTGTAAAACAAAAACTGTTTGAGAGATATTAATTGGGAATGATACTGATTAGTTTTAGGTGAAAATCTACCGAGTCGTTTTCTTGTAATTAGCCGATTTTTATGGAAATTTTATTGGCGATATACTCGTATATATCTTATATAATAGAACTTACTGAAATATCACGGCCTTACGACAAGTAGTTTAATTTTAAAAATTCATCAAAGTTTGAGAGAATGAGTAGTTTTTTTGACGTTTGTTAAAATTAAAATAGACGATTTACTTAGTATAACTATAGAGTACTTGGTCTTAATGAACATACTAAACCATTAAAGTCCTAGGAAAACTGATGGTTCAAATATAAAAATTGATTTTTGAAAATTTGCGTTTAGAAAATACTTCGAGTTAACGTGTTCGATCGTTTTCAATTATGTGTAACAAATCCACTCGTAATATTTTCAATCACTCATAAATTAATTTATTTTTTATTGATTAAGTCGATTATTTACACATTTCGGAAAGTTCATGTAACTTGCCTCAAGGCGAAATACCAATACCAACTAGTTCTTTTTTAATTTTCTAATATTTAGTTGCGGTATGGAGAGTTTCAGCAAACGATAAGAAAAATAAATATTTTATTTTCATGTGCGATTATAAAATAATAATCTGGATAATCTAAGAGGCTAATGAATGCAAATTTATAAAAACAATAATACTTTTATGATAATCCATATTCATTTTATCATACTAAAACCAAAATCTCAGGCTAATTTAATTATTTTTATTCCATATTTTATTACCTAACCACGCTTACGACTGCCAATAATATTTCCAGGGCGAGGCTTTGGATTTAAATGATTTTAAATACGGTATTGTTTCAGTTTAATCATCTGGAATTTAATATTGTTCAAAGAACAATGCAGGTTTAGACAATGTGATTATATTCCAACATTATTAGCTAAATCAATAAATCGTCGTTTGTTCTATAAGTAAATTACTGCAGCCGTGCAAACTTTCGTCAAATTTTCATTGTAGAACCGAAGTATATTGTTTCTAGTTTGTAATTAAAGTTCTCTGAACTAATAATAATAATAATACACATGAAATAATGAATTTATGTATACGTATTCTATGAGGACACATTTCAGACTGTTCATAGACTCTAGTTATCTTGCAAAAATATTCATATTATTATTTTACTCTGTAGTATTTTATTAATTTATGTAATATTATATTTATATATATATATATAGCTATATGGTAGCAAAACGCCAATAAAATTTAACTGCGCGACATTTCATCAATTCAATTATTTTTAATTAAAACCGCGCTAGTGAAACTTCCCATAGAATGCGCAAATTCTATACAAAACATGGTTAAATTTAGTATATATATATATATATATATATATATATATATATATATATGTGTGTATACTTAATTTTACATACTTTTCAAATTTCGCGGGTACAAAATTAGAGATTTATTGTTTTCATCGCATGAACGAAATTAACTTCTTAGCTTAAAGTACAGAGTTCAACGTCAGAGTATATTTTTTAAAAAATTATTAAAAAAAATCGGAAAAAAATTAATACATATTTTTTTGTACATTTTATAAAAATACTACACATTTTTTATAAAGCCATTAATAATTTTTATCAATTAAATAATACTATATATGGGTATTTATATCCATGTGTTAATCAAAGAGTTCCCTTTATAAAAGCTCATAGCCATAAAGCCACATTTACAAAGGAATCATAATTAGTTCAAAATAAATTACAACTCTAAACTTGGCTATAAAATTACACAAACTTAGAAGACAACATGTGTTTTGCATTTCGAAAATGTTGCTATTAACATTCAGAAACTCTTACAGATATTTAGCAAAAGTACAAAACTTTCTGAAAATTTTAATGTTTTAAATTCATTAGCAGATTAATTATTTTTTTTGTTATTATTTTGTAATTTTATTAATTTTGATATTGTTATTTTGTTATATTTATTATTATTTGTCATTTATTATTTTTATTGTACTTTATTGTTTATCTAAAATTATTTCTTTCATTCACAAATTTTATTTATTTTATTAATTAATTTTGTTATTCTGATTATTTGTTCTTTATTTTTTTATTTTAATTATTATGATACGGATATTATTTTAATGGAAATGATGTCCTTTAATTTATACTATATTTTATTTTATATACTCAATATTAGCAGATGTTATATAGCAGTTGTAACAGATACTGAAATTATAAAAAAATAGCTGATAAATGGATGACTTTCAAGTTACTAAGATGAACAGAAATAAAATCCTGATATTTATATTCGGATTCAGTAGAAGCAATTTTTATTAATCAAATACATATATACTAATGTGTTAAAAAAATTTTTTTCGACGATTTTTATAAACTGTTTTTTGACGGTAGATACCATAGTCTTATAGATCATAATAAAATATTACGGCCTTACGACAAATCGTTTAATTTTAAAAATTCGTCAAAGTTTGCAAAAATTAATATCGTTTTTTTGGAGTTTGTCAAAAATATATATTAATTATTTAAAATATTGTTTATAAGTAACCCTTAGTAGACGAACTTGTATAATTCTAAAATATTTTTCAACAGATTAGTAGTTATATTTTATTCTAAATATCCATTTTGATCATTATTATAATAAACATAATGATAACGTGGTTAAATACATTTGAAAATTAGTTTTTTTTCTAATATTTTTTTTAAATAAGTTTTCTAATAAAATAACTAATATCTCCTTTCATAGTAATCTATCATTTAGAATAATTTAATTACACATCCATGTATTCGCAATTTTTCTATTAATACTAAATTTGCTTGAAGTATATAATTTTCAGTCATTTATAAATCATAAATAACTGCAAATTTTAATTGCGTACTAAATTTTAAGTGCCAATTTTATGGGAATATTGTGCCAAAATATATTTCTTGGTCAAGTTGATTGAATTACATATGTCTTAAATACAAATGTAATTTAATAACCGAACTAAGTGCTAAATAAGTTTGAAATATTTTTAGTATAAAAGTTCATATATAAGGCAAACTAGAAGTGAAAGGGATTTAAGGGATTAAAAACAGTTTCTATCTTATGGATTATTCATAATTGTTGGACTTCAATCATCAATCAATTAAAAGAATCAAATTTCGATACAAAATTGCTCCTTGTCTACCAATCAATAACTTCTGTAACATGTATCAATCAATTTATATACAGGATTCTTATTGATAATTTGATTTTAATAGTTAGCTATATATTTTTGCACTAAATTGTGTTTCTGCTGTTAACTAAATTGCTACTAGTAAATAGTTCAGTAAAATACATCAATCAATTTACATCAAAGACAAGGTTTAATCAACTAAATACATCACCTTGTCTTCGATCGAAAAGCAATTTGACTTGACAATGAAGAAATTAACTAATTACAAACAAGAGGAATATTCTACGAATGTATATATATATAAATATATATATATATATATATATATATAATTTGATCACTTTTAACAAAAATTGGTTATACTAAATTTTAGAAAATTAATGTCTTGCCTATTTTTTTTATCCAGGTGTTTGTAAAATTTTCTATTTGCTCTACTTTATTGTAAATTTCCTTTACAATATATAATTCAAATATTTTGTTTGCAAATACAAAAGACAATATAAATACATTTTATAGTGTTCTATATAAATAGAGGATAGATGTAACCAAACATATAGAATAATAGAGTAATAAACTTTGTGCACGCCATTATCATGGGATTAAATATCTCTATGGGATTATCTCAATGTATCTCAAATTCAACTCACCTTATGCTATAATACATTTTATAGATCATAGTAAAGGCGCCAGTAACCGGCCGATCTTTACCAAAAACTAATCAGCACGATTTCCAACCAATATCTTTCGAACGGTTTTTGAATTTTCAAAATCAATTCAGAATTGCGGGCTAAAACGTGGTCGAAACATTTTTCACGTTTCTGCAATGTACAAAGAAACGGCTCGGCCGATCGTCGAACAAAACTGAGAAACGCTAATCCTCATCGAGATACATCGAATGGCTTTTAAATTTTTGAAAACGGTCCAGTCATTTTTGAGAAAACGTTGATTTACGGCAAAAAATCTGTTCACATACGTACACACACACATACTTTTTCTAAATTTGGTTTCATTCGATTCGGAATGACTTGAAACGTCGAGAACATATAAAATTAGCGAATCGAATTTTTTGATAAAAACAAACTTCTCTTTCGGGAAGTTCAATAGAGCTATTTTTTTGGTACCAAGGTATTTTTAGTATAAATAAATAAATACTTGCATAACTGAGCAGAGAACAATGAGTAGCAGTCAAATAAAAAATATTAGTTTGTAGTACATGGTAAGTATCAGAGATGACGCTATATGTGAGAAAAGAAAAAGTGTATCAACCTCACGGAGTCCGAGACCTTTCCAACGAATGCAAAATCGGTTCGTGCGTTCTGGAGTTATATCGTCAGGAAGAAAAACCCGACTTATTTTTATATAATAAATATATATTTTTGGCAACTTTTAAACCGTTTATCTAATTCAAATACTATGTTCATTGTTTTTTCAAAATTGAATAAACTATAATTTTGTCTAACATTATTGTGCTGTTAATCATTTAATCCTATTCCTAATAATTCACTATTTTTTGTTTTCATATATTTATTTACTGATTTATTACTTTTGCTATAAAATTTATTTATATATTTATCAAAAGGATAAAATGCTAATGATGCATGATGCAAAAAATTGTAACTACAAAATGAATGCTATTTTGCTTTTGTCTTTATTGAATCAAAGCAAAATGCTGTTGCGGGAAAAACTTTTCATTATATATTTATATATATTTATGAAAATATTTTATCTCTATGTTTGCTTTGAAGTATTATTATTTTAATAACAAGCCGAGTTGCATTAATCCGTTTACAAAATAAAATCAAAAGCGCGGAAATACAAATAAATACTCTCGTTATTGAAAATAACATATGGAAACGGAATTACGATAATCCGTTACATATATGCACGAGGATTATTTATAAATATATTTTGTTGGATTAATAAACAATAAATTGGTTTAAAGCTATTAATTCCGGGTTTAGTAAATATCTGAAATTGAGTAATAAATTTATACTGGGTGTTCTAGAATTTAACATCAAGCCGAATCGGGGTGATAGTATTCACTGTATAAATGTCATGAAAAATTATTATATATATATATATATATATATATATAATAGTAGCAAACCGGGCAAACTCCATTTCACCACCAGGTTTCATTTTATGTAACATTATGTTTGGTGATTAAAAGATGACGAAAAAAATTGCCTGCTGATTTATTTGATGGTTTCCAATTGAAATGTTAGGAAACGAATAACGTTTTTTTTTACTTTTTTGCACAAATTTACAGTGAACACAATGCCGGTTTGTCACATAAAATTAACTGAGCAGAGAACAATGAGTAGCTGTCAAACAAATGAGTAGCAGTCAAAAAAAAATATTAGTTTGTAGTACATGATAAGTATCAGAGATAACGCTGTATGTGAAAAAAGTGTTGTACCAAAAAATTTTTACAGAATTTTCTAAAATATGCACTTCTTTTTCTTCTTCAACAATGGCATATTGCTCTCACTGGAGTTGGGGTCTGACTATTCTCAATAACCCGTCTATTGGCTAATCAGTTAAAATATATGTATATATTGCAATAAGTCAATGCAACAGTATATTTATATTAAATCTAATTTTATTTATTATTTAAAAGCATCAACTCCTCCTTCATCACAAAGGTCCTACTGGTTGATTCCAGTTTAGGTCTTCAACTATTTTCAAAAACTGCCTTCTGGCTTCTGAAATCTTCGATCTATACTTAAAAAAATAAATGCATAAGGCAGTTTATTAATTCCAAATATCTTTTTACCATATTTTCAAAACTATCAACTCCATATCCTTCACCAAGGTCCATTTGGTTCATAAAATAGAATTCCTTTCCACTATCAAGTTACTTTCTGATGTAGAATTTCTAGATGTAGGAACACGCAACGGAAATGAGACCCCGAGAAGAAATATCGCCCTCGAAGACATGGGGGTGTCACAGAGCCTTATTTGGCGCGAAATTCGAGTAATCGAACTAATGGGGCGGCATTGACAAATGGGGCTCCGATGGAATTGGTGAGAGCCTGGGAAGGAATGATGGATTTTTGATATTGATTAATTTTGAGGCGATTAAATCGAGTAAATTTGAAAAGTTGGACTTTTTAACGATTTGTTAAATAATAGCTTTCAATAATAGCATATTTCTCTTACTGGAATTGGGGGCTGACTATTCCCAAAAACCCGTTCTTTGAAAAATCTGTCAAAATATATGTATATGATACAATAAAGTATTATACAGTATACATACAGTTTTTTCTTTCTAAATATTATTTCACTTGTTATCTAAAAGTATCATAAAAATGTATCAAGCATCTTAAGCAAATTTTAATTAAATTTATGAAGAATGCGCTAAGTTTTAAATTTGATACTCTTATATAAAATTGATATTTTCTAGACACAATTTGAAATTATGTTACTTATCAATAATTATTCTTTATAAGATAATCAATAATAAGAATACATGTATGTATTAATACATGAACAAATACATTAATTATTATATAAACTAGTTGAAAGTGGCATTTTGCCGTAAGACAAGTTGCGTGAACTTCCCCACATGCGTAAAAATTGACTTAATCAACCAAAATTGAGATTTATATATTTAAATAAAATTTTCAACTGCGCGATAAGTATATCATGTAAGTAGTCCACTTGATATTGATTAATGATTTAAATTAATGGTTACATTTTTTACAAAAGTAGAGAAGTTTTGTAGACCTATTTTATCGCGCTTATTCCAAAAAATGGTTTTCAAAATTGTGGAATTCAAATTTTGACTCATCACAAAAGCGAATTTTAACTCAAATTTTTACTTTATCATATTTTTTTAAATTTTGATGAATTTTTAAAGTTAAACTAGTTGCCGTTGGGCCGTAAAATTTTAGTACGTTCTTTAGGACCATGATGTCTATCAACATAAAAAATTTCATAAAAAAAATTATTCTTAATTAAATTACGAAGAAGAGGCTTTGTCGATCTTTGTCCAAAAATAACCAGCACGATTCCCAAAGAATATCTTTCGAATAGTTTTTGAATTTTTAAAGTCAAGTCAGAATTTTTGGCTATAACGTAAAAAACTTTGTCTAAACTTTTTCACTTTTCTCTTAAGTATTAAGAAACGGCTAGGACGATCGTCGCACAAAACTAAGAAACGAAAGTCCTCATCGAGACACATCGAATAGCTTTTAAATTTTTAAAATCGGTTCAGGTGTACCTGCGAAAACATTGATGAAAAGTCTAATCTTGACAAACACAAAAAAACGTCTCGAATTTTTGCAATCTTTGACGAATTTTTAAAATTAAACGTCTTGTCGTAATATTTTAGTATGATCTATAAGACTATGGTATCTACCGTAGAAAAAATCATAAAAATCGGTTTATTTAAGGTTAAAAATCTGTTTACACACACACACGCACATACACATACTTGATCCAACTTTGGTCTCATTCGATTCAGAATGGCTTGAAACGTCAAGAAAACATATGAAGAGCAAATCGGATTTTATTATGAACACATAAACTTTCGTTCGAGTAGTAAAAATACATTTATAACCTGAAATAATATTTATTATTATCGATTACAAATGAATGAATAAAAATATTCGACATGAAAAATGTGATCCAAACAATTCATGTAAATTTTATTCGCAAACCTGTTTTTGTCTTTTATGTCGAAAATTTTCACACACGAATAAACAAATTCAATTAGACATGCAACTCTACAAATGGAAATATATTGTGACTGTTATTTCTATTCATTCGGCTAGACTCAATAAAATGAGACAGAGGAATATATATGTATATATATATATATATATAAATATATATATATATATATATATGTTATAAATAAAGCAACGTCGAAAATAATGTCAACATAAACCTACGCAAATTGTTCTGATTTCAGATGTAAACAATGATTAACGAAATATTTCTATTCTTATAAAAATAGGTTCTTTATCTGTATCTTATTTTTATAAGATTTCTTTATATAGTTTTTTTTTATTTTATTTTTTTTGGTCTAGCTTACTTAGAGCATTTTACCATATCATTACCAAGTTTTTTTACATTTTATACTAACTATATATATATATATATATATATATATATATATAACATTAATATTTTTATATGTGTCATTAGAAACCATTGAAGTACAATTCCTCTCTTGATTAATTTAATAAAAACTTTTGGCCTATGGCCAAAATGCCTTCATATATTCTGCAATGTGCAGAACCTTGGCCTGCTCTCGACCTTCTAACTGCTGCCAAAAAATATCCGAATAAGTACCATCTATGTCACATTCAGAATTTGGTGTAAATAATATAAATGACTTAGTGAAAACATACTTTGAAATAATAAAATATATTTTACTGAGATAATTTTTATTCTATCAATCTTGTTACAAAAAATATCAACAAAAATTCAAATTTTGGCTCAGTTGGGTAATTTGCTGGTAGATTTCTCAGCATGACTTTAAAGTCGAGAAAACATGAAATTATCAAATTGGATTTTCAGATTTTTTTGTGAAGTTAATAAGAATAATTTTAATAAAAATACAAATATCACCCAGCTTTATCATGTATATTATCCTCTATTATGTATATTACACTGAAAACAACCCCATGTATCAGCATTATAGTCTGATTTGTCGTCCCATTACATTTTCGTTTACAGGAAAATGTCTGAGATTTTCCTAACAAGCAATTTTACTGTAGAATCAGCACATCATACCGATACAATGGGATTACATTACACCGAAATATACCATGTTCTTTAAGAAGGATAAAGTTATTTGGTCGCCAGAAATTTATTGGTTGATAGAGATATTGATTTTAATACAAAGGCGTTTTCACACACAACTTAACCTCTAAAACTTCAGATGACAATTTTATCATAAGTGCAACTTTCTGATGCTTCATTGATAACACATAGGTGAAGTCAGGTTTTATGTGACTTAGAATTTTCTAATTTTACAATACATGTTCAAACCAGTTTTCCTCGATTTTCTCTTAAACCATAAAAGATACAAAAAAACTTAGTTCGTACGAAAGATGCAGAATAAAATTACGAATAAAATGGAATATAAATGGTTAAGTGTGTTTATATAATTTTTTCGAAACTTTCCGATTTCCTTGAAATTTTACGATAACAACTTGCCTGCAGGCCACACCGTTCGGAATTCGAAGTTGCGATATATGGGAAAAAAAACTAAGAATTTTGAGACCATTCTAACGATGTATAATACATTATGTTTTCTTTACAGAAATATCGAATCGTGAGGAGTGTTGCAAGTTAACATCCACACAGATTGCTCTATACTATCTAAACCGTAAAAGATACGAAAACGCCTGATTGCACTGTAAATACATAGTTTTTTGGCAATTTGTTACTGCCAACTCATACGAAGGTAGACCCGTAACATAGCATTACCATAATATTTCTATTTTATCCGAGAATTGCCCCCTTAGGTGCTAAAATACCATTATATGTTATAATAATTACATTTTATTTTGATTTTCAACTGATTCCAAAATACTATATGTATATGTACAATCATGTGATTGTGCAGTAACGTCTACTTTATTACCTTATAATTATATGGAAGTTTATAGATAATAATAATAATGGTTATTAATGTACTAAACTGATATATTATAATTATTCACTGGTTGACATGATGGTCCAACATGCAAATTTGAAGCTTATGTCGTTAATGCTGTCAATACTATATGAGTTTCACAGACAGGGAGCTGAATGCTTTAAATATTTAATGAAAATAAAAATATTTATAAAATATTTATTTTAGCCAGGAGAAATTTAGCTTATAATTTAAATAAATTCAGAATTCTATATTGAAGAATTTTAGGAAACAAGCTCTGTGGCAGAAATTTACACTATTCCATTGAAGATTTGAAGAATTTTTCCAAATTGTGACAATCTATACTCTGAATTAAAGATCTCATTTAGATCTATTTGCATGAATATACTCGTTAATTAATTTTTAAGATTTTTTAAGATCGATGGTAATCTTCAAAAACTATTTTTATGAATTTCTGGGGTTAATGCTGATATTTTGTTATCGATTCTGATCTTATGGGATTGAAGAATAAGTCCTGATTTTGTGAGATAAATTATGATTTTGGGAGACAGATGCTGATTTTGTAAAATAGATCCTGGTTTTATAAGTTGATCTAATTCTGATAATAGTCATTTTGTGAAAATCGTGCTTATTTGTTTGGATAAATGCTGAATTTTCAGTTACAATGATGATTTTCGAGATGATCATCATAGGTTGATGCTGATCTTTCAAAATCGATTTAATTCTTTGAGACCTTTGATTGAAAAATAAATCCTCATTTTGGGAGATAAATTATGATTTTGTGAGACAGATGCTCAGTTTTTTAAGATAGATGCTGATTTTATAAGTTGAATAAAAATTATTTGAAATAATTGCTGAATTTGTGAGTTTAATGCTTATTTTGCGAGATAAATGCTGATTTTGTAAGGTAAATAAGAATTATTTGAAATAATTGCTGAATTTGTGAGATTAATGCTTATTTTGTGAGACAAATGCTGATTTTGTGAGATAAATGCTGTTTTTGTAAGATAAATACGAATTTTGTAAGACAATTGCTGAATTTGTGAGCTAAATATTTATTTTACGTGATGAATGCTTTTTTTATAAAATAATTAAAGATTTTATGAGGTGGCGGTTGTTTTTTTTTTGAATAAGGGCTGATTTTATTATATAATTACCGATTATGTGAGATAAGTGCTGATTTTATAAGTTGAATGCTGTTTTTTTTAGACAAGTTTTAGATTGTGTGAGATAAATACTGATTCTGTGATATAAATGCCAGTTTTTTTTTTAAACAAATGCTGATTTTATGATATAAATGATAATCATGAGAGAAAATGGCTGATTGTGAAATAATAATTGATTTTAAAAGATAAATGCTGATATTTTGAGTTAGGTGCTGAATTAGTTATATAGTTTTTAAGGATTGTGTGAGATAAAATGCTTATTGTGTGAAACCTGCATAGATTTTCAGATTAATGATAATTTTCTTTGGAATTGACGATTTACGAGATCTATGTAGATTTTCGAGCTTCATACTGAATTTCAAAATCTACGATGGTTTTTGCGTTGATATCTCAAATTCAATATTGGTACTTCAAAAAAAGTCTAGGTATTTGGTCTCAGATTTTCTGTGATCACTGATGATATTTGGGCAGATGCAGATGTTTTAAATTAATTATTAGCATTCTAAAATCGATTTGGATCTTCTGGACCAAAGATAATATTTTGAGAACCATGATTATATTTTCATCAACATTCTCTGTTATTTAAATTACTTTTTGGCTGTAAAACTGCTATTTCAAGACTCAACTTTATGAAATATCGCCCAGCTGTGACATTAGAAATCGAAATGCAAATCTGTGACCGCAATAACATCCATTTTAATACATATGCATATGTAGACGCGTCTGTTGGCAGAAATTGATGAATAACACCATGTACAAACAATTAATTTATATACATATTATTAATTTAATCAACTAGTGCCCGTATATCCTTGTAACATAATAATTTAAAAGTAATTATTATTTACTAACAAATTGGAACTCGGGTAATAGAAATCCTGGAGTAAAAAGATCCACCACAGATATCTCAAAAACAAGTAAAAATAATTTGTTTAACAATAATATTTGAAAGTAGAGGGAAAAATATATTTAACCAGCCATAACCTTGATTCTTACAACGTAGTTGCAATCTAGAGAAAATCGAAAATGTTTGAAAATCTACAACAAAATTATTTCTTTCGTTGTTAGTTTTTTTGGTAGTGAGCACTGTTGTTTAGTTTACGAGACCCTAATATAATTTTTGACTATGCGTTATTTTTAATTGTTTTATAAGATGTATTGTTAATTAACTTCTCGTAGGGTAAGTTATCGTAATCGTCCTAAAATCTAAATTGGAAATTTTTGTAAATTCACGTTTTGAAGGTTTCTGAACATTTGGCATACCTTAGTGAAAATTGATGTGTGTGTTTGTGTGTATGTATGGATTAACAGATTTAAATGGTTCAAAAATTGATAGAGATTTGTGTTGACGAAACGATTGTTTTTGGGGAAAGATTTTATTTTAATTCCCAAAAAATATTTTTTTCACTAAATTTTATTCCTTAAATATTTCGTTACGGTACGGGAAGTTCCAGCAATTTTTCTTAAGCCACGACGCCATACACCACTAGTTTTAAATTAGATGCAACAGTTTTTTTATATAACCTCTTCAAGCTTACTTTGTTTTATATTATATAATCTCTATAAGCTTACACCTCGATAGGGTAAAAAAAAATAATTAAACCTTTTACCCTGGCAAAAATGAAAACAATGAAAAATAAAATAAAAAAGTAAAATAAGTTTAAAAAAGCAATTTTACAAGAGATAAATTAAATAAATAGTTTTTCCAACTCTGCTGATGAATATTTCTGAAATACCAGATCAAGGTTATATACAGTGTTCTTTGTGAAAAATGTACCTATGAAATTTATATTTCGCATTGGTTGAATGATGTAGCTATTATTTCGTAAAATCTCTTGAAAATGGAAAATAAGACATTGGGCCTATTTTCCCCATGGCTGCCCCATTTGCTCCGCCTATGGGGTAAAAAGGACCAGGTGACAAATTTTTGAAAAATAACAAAAAAACACATTTTTACAACTGAACTTAGTCAGATAGATGTTTGTTTGATGTGTGTTATTTATTGTGATACGATTGGTTCGGTTTTCACAATATATTTGCACAAAGTCAAATTGGACTTTTGTTTCCTACCTAATAGAATTGGTCTAGAAATAAAGAGATTCAATTTGCCCAAATTTTATAAACAATATTTTGCAATATTTTTATTCCGACCAAATTGACAATTGATCTATTTTATATCTCACAAATGTCAAAAAATTCACTCACGTCAATATTTTTGACATTTGTCCTATTATTGTTTTCCTTCCACAAAAGCACAAAACTGACGGCAGTCATTAGTTCTTCTATTTATTTTCCAAACAGTCGTCTCCAATAACAAGCTCGATCTTTTATTTCCACGACGAATGTTCAGGAAAAATGAGCTGCAGAAAAATGACAAAAGGATTTCCTGACATTTTCCTTCGAAACTATTATTGATCCAGGGCGGATGAACCTTTAGAGTCAGTCATGGGGAATGGCAATGGTAATCTGATTATGAATGTTATTGACATTATTCTTCTAGTTTAAGGATAAGGAAAATTTGATTATGGACTAAGTAAAATGAGGGTGAATCAGTTTATATTGACTTTGCCTAACGAGGCGATGGGATGTTTTTAATGGAAGAAAAGTTGGGGGTAGAAGATCTTATTTGGGGAAGTGGATATTTATTTAATTCTGTTATTAGTTTAACAAACTTTTTAGTGAATTTTATTTGTTATAGATCTTGCTTTGACAGATTTATATTTTGTTCTCAATTGGGATAGAGAATTAGGCTTGAAGGTTTGCGGGTGAAGAGGTTCACGACCATTATTTCCAAAACAAGTAAAGTGAGGATTTTTTTTAATAAAACTATTTTTAAGTAGAGGAAAATTGATGTGTAATCAATCATCGCCTTAAATCAGAAAATAATATTTATTTCATACCCCGCCTATGAAGTAAAAAGGGCCAGGTGACTTTTTTTTAAAAAAACAACATATGTCTGCAAAGATAAATTAACTGGGAGTTTTACTGAATATAGTCAGATAGTTGTTTGTTTGATATGTGTTATTTGTTGTGGTATAAATGGTTTCGTTTTCACAAAATAATTGCTCGAAGTAAAATTGGATCTTTGTGGCCTGTCATACCCTATCATATATATTTTGTTCAAATATAGTTATGGAAATAATTGAATAATTAAACTAGTGGTGCATGGCATCGTGCCTTAAGGCAAGTTGCTGGAACTTTGCGTGCGGTATGAAGAGTAGTGAATGTTTCAAATAGATTATTATAAATACTGTATCTATCATTATTCGTATTTTATAGACAAAATATGAAAGTTTTTAAATTGGCCGACGACGTTGATACATGTTTACATGAAAAGTAAATGAATAAATCTTAATTAAGCGAAGCAAATTTTGAAAGAATCTTATTTCATATTTCTAAGAATTATATAAACTAAATTGCAGAAATAAAATTATTCATTTGAAGTATATAAGTTGACTTAAGAATTTTAGCTAGAATTTAAGTAAAATCCGACTTATTTGTAATATTCAAATAAAAAAAATTAAATTAAAAAAATAACATTTAAAAAAATGTCTTATCCCAAAAATCATCGTCTTTCGCATATCAGTAGTAGGAATCGAATGTTTTGTGAATCATTCAAATCGGTAGATCTGTGCGCTCAAAATCGTCAACAAAAATTTGTATCCATGTATACACACACACATACATACATTTTTTGTAAAATATGCCAAAATGTAAATTAAAAAAAAATAAATTAAAAAAAATGTTTGACCCCAAAAATTATTGTCCTTTTTATCAGTAAGAATCGAATGTTTTTGAATCATTCAAATCGGTTAACCCGTGCGCCCGAAATCGTGGACAAAAAATTATGTATATACATACACACACACATACATCTATATTTTGTAAAATATGCCAAAATTTAAATTTAAAAGATGCCTTACCCCAGATATCATCAGTCTTCTTATCAGTAAGTATCGAATGTTTTTTGAATCATTCAATTCGGTTGACCCGTGCGCCCGATATCGTCCACAAAAATTTGTATCCATATATCTCTCCCATCAGTAGGAATCGTCACTCCCATCAGTAGGAATTGAATATTTTTAACTCCTTCAAATCGGTTGATCCAACTACCCAAAATCTTAGACGAAAATTGCATCCATACATACACACACATCGATTTTTTCTAAGGTATGCCAAAATGTTCAGAAACCTTCAAAACATTAAGATCTGCAAAATTTATCATTTTCGATTTTTGGACGATTACTATAACTTACCCTACGGAGAGGTAATAATTGTTTCATAAATTGTTATTCCACAATTATAAATATATTTCTTAAGTTTTAGAATATTTTCTAATTTTTTATGGCATTTCGGTCATTTCATTTATTTCAATATTTAATTTTAATTTTTAATTATTTTTCAGGCTCAAGTCAGAGTCAAAGATCATGGTGCGGCTGTGGACCAGCTATAAAAACAGGAGGCATTTGCGATGGAAGTTGTGCTACAGGTATTATTTTATACTATTATATATATATATATACAGTGGTATTGTGCTATATTTTTTTTGCCGGAACGCTAAAATTTAAAATCCGGTTCATAAACCGGTTCAAAAATTTGATAAATTTCGATAAGAACTCACAAATGTAATATAT